>NW_024533626.1:0-37128 GCF_016097555.1 Gigantopelta aegis | reverse complement strand
AAGCTGCAGGGAAAATGGCTTGTTATACTCTGAAGGAGTGGAGCCATATTGTCGATATGCGAAAAAAGGCCATTAAAATGGTAATGAAACCTTTGTTACATCCACCGATCACTGTATTTCATGTATGTCGTTTAAGTCTTCCAGGGCTAGATAGTAAATGTATAGCCTGCTGCATGTAATGCTAGTAGTAGAAAATATTTTAAGTTCATCGTGATCTGAGTGCGGACCAACCTTGTATCGTTTAGAGCTACAATACAGAGACCACAGAAGTGTTAATGTAACAGTATTAATTATAGTATATTATAGTTATGGTGGTATTTCATCCTGTAGGTAAAAAATGGCTTCTTTAATTCCTTTTCCCGAGACAGGAGTGTCCACACTTACTCAAGAATAAGTAGATTTAGAAGTTGTGCGTGGAAGTGTTAATAATTGTACAAGAAGCAATGTATGGGCGGGCTGGGCTTTGGGGGGGGTATCAACAATCACGGCTCTGCTCACACACTGACGCTATATAGTAACTGAAGATGTATATTAATATATTAAACATTGTATATACTCATATTATATGTAACAGTTCAATAGCTGAACGATTTCTACAGCACGTAGGACAGTGCCTGTCTTCCATAATGCTAGTACAAGATTTGGCTGATGGCTATCGGTATCGTGCATGGCAGTCTATTTTTAACCTTTGTTACTGTAGGTTTTGGTTAGGTGTCTGAGCGTAGGTATAAGTACTGGACGTATTCATGTCCGAGAACACAGTTGGGATGGAAGGATTGCTATACCTAAATGGCTATTGCGTGGTAATGGTCATATTTACATGGTATATCCCTGAGCTGTATATTCATAAAAATCTTCATGATGTTTCTCCAAACAATGGAAGAAGTGGAGTCACATACAGATGAAACAATTAAATATAATCATAAATATTTTAAGTTAATCATAAACAAAATATCATAATAAGTTTAGCACCCAAAGCTAACAATTCAGTGACCCAACTCTCTCTTTCTTCTTCATTTGAGGAGAGGAGAGAAACACATACCAGTTGTTGTCCAAGAAATTGAATATTGGACATATCATAGAAAGTACAGGTCGAGGAGAGAGTGGGGGGGGAAAAAAAAAAAAGGGGGGGTGGACGATGGACACTGATGCAATGTGGGGGAAGGGTTGATACATTAATGAATAGTATTGTCCCTATGGAGGTACAGACCATAATGTCATAATAGTCATTATGATATAATTATGAATGTCATCACAATAACCTTTTTGTTAGACTGGCCCTTGATTTCAGACATACAACACAAAGTCATTAAGTAGTATTAGTTGCCACGTCATAATATGGACGACCTCGTGAATCTACATTTTAAATGATCCTTGAAGTTTTAAATAGTGATTTGATGATGTCAATAATGTAGCACAGGGTTGTTGTTGTAATGTTCTGTTAATGACTAGAGAAATATGATATTTTTATCCATTAGTTTCATGGTAACACATTGTTTTACTTGAGGAATAAGTTGTCTGGTGACAGTTGAGTCACTGGAGGCCAATAATTAATTCTTCAAGTCAAGTAATTCAGAGAAACATTTGTGTTGTGCAATGGCTGACTCTAGTTCCTCTATAAACCCCTTTAATAAATGATCATTAACAAGACTTCACTTACTTAATGAAACAACAAATGCTTTTATTGTAGAGTGAAGTACAGCACGATGACTAGGATCATGAGTGTATTTCAATACATTCTATTATATGAATATATCCACTTAATATAAATATTATTATAACTTACATCAAGTAACAATTGATAATGACATTGATGTTGCATTGGAGCAATAAGAAGATCACTGAGATCACTACGTTGTACAATAGGAGCTGTCTACATACCTGTTGATGTAATAGTAATTTAATATGTTGTAATGTCAACTAACTCTGAGATATTCTTGGAAATGAACTGATCTTTCCAAATGTTTAATATACCCTCGTTGTTGTTCATAATTTGTACAGAAATATTTATAGACAGGATTAAATTTGTGTCCAAACTAAATAGAAAGTGCTCCTTTAATTAGTACTTTCATATTAACAATACTTACCATACTAAATGATAAAATGAGTTCATTAGGTAGAGCTATACTATTTGATGATGTCTCTCAAATAACTTTAACAAATCGTTGGCAATTGATGAACTTAACTAGAAAAGACTTGAATTATGGTTACCATGGTTACAGCCATTACTTCACATAGTTCAGAAATTTTGAAATATTCTGTCTATCTTTGCCTTCTCCCAATGTCCATGAAAATGGAGTTCTTCCAGGAATCTTTATAGACCTAACTATGTATTAAATATTTACTGTACAATACATACTAACTTTTCTAGCGGCTGTAGTTGTCTGGTCAAATATTTAGTCTCCTCTTGAAAGAGCTCCCAGACAGCATTTCTGTATTTCTCATCTTCACGAGAACATTGTCTATCTGCACAAAATGCTGACCAATGAAGACCCTTCAATATCGTACAATAATTAAAATTAATTAACTCAAACTTTTTAACATACCAAATATTTACTTAATGATCAACTTGTATTGATGCTGACTGTGTAAATTGTTTAAATAAGATGTCATAATTTGATAAAATTTCCAAGTTCCGATATATTTCGAGATTTACGTTTCCAAAATGAATTAGCCCTACCTCTCACTAGATATAACTTATAATACTATAATATTATATGACACACATACCCTCAACAGTAGAACTATATTTATCAATTTATTATTAATGTATTCATCACTTCTTGATCGTTGTCTAACTAGTTCTATAAGTCATTGACCCATAACAATTATTTGAAGAATTAATTTAAACTGACTGTTTGTGTGAGGAGAAATCCTGTGCTTGAATTTGTTTTGTACACTTGAGGAAAGATGAGGAAACTATCTAATAATATAAGATAATAAGTGATTTCACTTACATTGGTACAGTTTCTTTGGAGGAAGAAGGTGGTTTCTATGTCAACAAATGGATAATAAATAATTAAAATGGTGATATACCTCTCTCTCATGACGCACATCTCGTAGTCCAAGTGGTAATGGTGCTAATGTAACCACCTAATAGTGACAGGTTTAGTTTATTAATTATCCTTTTTCAAGCTTACCTCTTTAGGAGGAGTACTTAGAGAGCCATTAATCTGAATGGATAACATATTATAGTACAGTTGGTCTAAACAATACATATACTACTATACAATGTCATTGTCACAACAAACACAACTGGTGGAGTGACATAAGGAATTCTATTACAACAATATAACTGATAGTAGGTAATGTTTTATATTGCTATCAGTGGAATCTAACATCATAATATCACAACCAGATGTTACTGATATTTAAGTAGACTATGATTGTTTGTTAATGATATTAAACTTTACTTTAATGATATCTGTATCTTTGTCTTTGGTTTCCTGTGCTAAAAGTGAAAACAATTCAAGTATTAGTTGTTATATAATATAATATTTACATATATCCTTGTCCTGGACTAGTAACGGGGATATGTGACTTGTACCTATTAAAAAATAAAATATGACATCATAACGACTATATTATTATTATACTGTTTGTAGTGGATGAGTTATCGTCAGTGTGTTCATCTGGGCTACCTCCACAATTCAGCTGATCTGAAGACATAGCAATACATATTAGTGTTTATCAACACTATAATAACTTACATTGTTTAGTATCTTCTTTAAGATGAGAACTTGTTCCATGTGTACGATAAAGTAATTCTTGATACATGTCTTGTAAATGTTTGATTTTGTTCAATCCTTCTGCTCTCTTTTTAAAGATTGCTGCAACATCTCCTTTAATCTTCTGTTTTCATCATCTAAAGATCTTTGCCTTCTAGACAAGATGAAGCCACGAGAAGTCGCTCTCGGACGAGGTTGGATAGCCTCGAGTGTATCCAGGTGTGTGAAGTTGTCGCGTATCGATGCCGACATTATTGTGCTCTTGAAAGTGTAAACTTGAATACTTATAAACAGCGAACTCGAAGATGGGGTGGGGCACCCAGGCATCTCCACCTAAATAATATATTAACAAGGTAGTAAGTAAGCCCTAGTCCGCCATGCCTCCTAGGCGAAAAAGACAAAAGAAAGTTGAGCAAGAAGATGAAGAAGAAATAGTAGAAGTTAAGATTAATCCTACATCAATGACTGTTGTGCAATTACGAGCTGAGCTGAATAAGAGAGGGCTGGAGACTGGAGGCAAAAAAGCTGAACTTGTTCAGAGACTTAAAGACGCTTTGGACGAAGATGAACCAGGTCCTAGTAAAAAGGTGAGGTGTTACCATAGTAACATAATGATACTGTTGTTGGTTAGGCTAAAGAGGAACCTAAAGAAGAGGTCGATGCAGGTGAAGATGATGATGAAAAAATTGACATATAGTAAAGCTGCAGCTGTTCTTCGAAAAGCTGATAAAAAAGAAGAGAAAAAACGTCAACACAAAGTGGATGGCCATATTCCTTGGAGTACAAACTATACTGTATGTAATCATTCATTATACCATCTGTCCATTTTATTAAATTATCTGTCCATTTTAAAATCATCTATCCATTTATTAAAATTATGTATCCATTTATTAAATCATCTGTTTATTCAGGTAGTTGATGACTGGGACTGTATGCTAAATCAAACTAATATTGGTCATAATAATAATAAATTTATGTTATTCAATTACTAAAGAACAAGAGCTCTGGACGTTTTCATGTATGGAACAGGTAAGTCGATGTGGTCAAACAATGACTTCATTATGACATCATAGGTGGGGACGTGTTGGTGAGCCAGTCAGTCGTCTATGAAAGGACCATTTTCTTCATGGGAATCAGCTGAAAAAGAGTTTGATAAAAAGTTTAAAAGATAAAACACGCAATGATTGGTCAGATCGTAATAGCTTTACACCACACCCTGGGAAATACACCATGATAGAAATGGGAGATGAAGATGATGACGATGACCAAGCTATGGGTGGGTGTGGCAAGTAGGTGTGGTTACATATATCGTCCTTTCTGTAGGAGGTTACCAATGAGACTGATTCTGGTGTGCCTGCTAAAATAAAACCTTGTACTTTAAACAAGGCAACTCAAGATTTAGTAAAACTTATCTTTGACAATGATATGTTCCAAGATGCTATGAAAAAACTAGAGATAGGTTAGTATTATATCATAGTTAGTTAGTGTGTATCTCTCTTCTTTAGATACAAAGAAAATGCCTCTTGGAAAACTTAGCAAGCCTCAAATTGCCAAAGGTTTTGAAGTGAGGTTACCCCTCTTATTAACATAATAATCAGTATTATTTATTAGGCACTAGAAGCTATTGAAGCTGCTCTAGACAGTGGTTCATCAAGAAGCAAATTGAGTGAGCTCTCTTCAAAATTTTATACCATCATACCTCATGATTTTGGTCGACGAATACCACCAGTAATTGATAACCATGAACACCTCCAAAAGAAGTTTGACATGTTAATGGTAAGTTGTGTGTATTAAGGAGAGTGACGATATACTCTGTTGTATGATAGGTGTTAGGTGACATTGAAATAGCTCAAAATATGCAGAAAGATAAAGTACAACCTACTATTGGGGAAGTCCCTCACCCACTTGATGCTAATTATGATTCATTAAAAGCTAAGTTGGAACATGTTCAGAAAACAGATCCAGATTATAAAGTAATTGATACGTATTTGAAGTCAACAGAACCAGCTTATAGAAAACTTGAAATCATTGATGTTTGGCGTGTGGACAGAACTGAAGAAGTAAGAGAGACCATATGTTTTATTTTAATAATATATATTTTTATATTATATTTATTATAGTGTGATAGATTTGCTGAACATGGCTCCATTGAAACCGACGTCTGCTTTGGCATGGTACTAATGTTGCAGTTGTAGCAGCCATCTTGAAAACTGGACTACGTATCATGCCTCATTCAGGAGGTCGAGTTGGACGAGGGATATACTTTGCCTCAGAGAACAGCAAATCAGCTGGTTATGGTAGGTCATGTGACATTGTAGCACAATCATGTGACTTCTCCTTTAGTTGGGATGTGTTAATAATATTGGAATTATGTTTCTCAATGAAGTAGCACTTGGTAAAGAACATTACATCACTCGAGACGACCCATCTCTCCGACAACCACCCAAAGGATTTGACAGTGTTGTTGCAAAGGGACACACTGAACCAGGTCCCTTTATTAATCAACTAATTAACTTATTAATAATGTACTATTACAGATCCTTCTAAAGATACTACCCTATCTGTTGAAGGTAAGACAGTCATTGTACCACAAGGCAAACCTCTACCTCAGACTAAGTATTCTCAGAGTTCTTTCTCCCAAGTAAGTAATTATTAGCTAATATACTGTTATTATTATTTTAATGGTCTATAGAGTGAATATTTAGTTTATAAGGAGAGTCAAGTTCGTATCCGTTACCTACTGAAGCTCAAGTTTGGGGGATACTCCTGCCTGGTAATTATAAACTAATAGAATTAGAGTGTTAAACTTGTTTGGCTTAGAATTAAAATTATATAGTGCATTTATTTTTTATTATTAGTTAAAAAATACAAGTGTTGATTTTATGAATTAAATTAGAGTATAATTTTGAAAACCTCATGAGAACTTTTATCAGAATAAATTAAGACATCCTAGAGATATTAAGATGATTAAAAAAAGAAGACAAAAGATGCTACCAATAAGAGAAAAATATATTGTTTTATTATTATTTAGTTTTGCATTACTGTTTTTAAATTTTGCATTAAATTTCAAAAAAATTATAATAACCTTTTTGTTTTACTACTACTATATATATATACATGTAAATTAACTAATTTCTTTATTTATAATAACATTTCTGATTGTAAACCATTACTCTGATATTAAGGGTTTTTATGTTGTTCTTCAATTTCTTTCTCTAAATTATCTTGAAAAGCTTTCAAGAAACGTCTCAAGCGATATGGAAAGGAAGTATCTGATAAGAACTGTTTATTCCCTACAACAGAACCAGTATAGTAGTAAATTTTATTAATTTTATATATACCCCAATCTGATACTCTGGTTAACTGGTAGACTGTAAGTTGAGCTAGTCGACGGATATATCTTGACTCTGATAACTAAAAATGATATTGATGGTTTTTTTAAAATGTTCAGTTCAGCTTTTTATACTTACATCTCTCTCTAAGTGTGACTGGAGCAGTCTTCTATAACTGATAAAAATAGATAGTTCGAAATAAAGTAAATATAATTGAGTTATAATTATTCTTACATAAGTCTCCAAGGCATTTGTTTACTTTGCATTACTGTTATAGGCGTAGTCCTCAAGTAACCACACCCACTAGTTCTATTTGATATTTCAAACAAGGTTATTGTTCATATATTATATCATTAACAGCAGTAAATTCATACATATCAAGTGATATTGTATGTATTCTTTATTTCTTAGTGTGTATGGAGTCCAACACAGTCTAGTAGTCAGTGGATGATGTGTGCTTTTAATATTTGTGTTTAAAGACTGGTCAGACTTATAAAGTCAATTCATCGAAGTACACAATTTGTCATATGTATTGTATGCATTTTAAAGTATATTTCTAGTCTAGAGACAAGACATCATCATTAATTTCACATCTATATAATTATGATGTTTCTTTGCAAGCTATCTAGACACTTTGTAAATATTTATTGCTCCTAAACTTGCCAGCTCAACATTTTATTACATTCAATTCACCTCCTAAATATTCTTATTAAATATTCCTTAAATACTCTTAAAGTGATTTATAATTAATTTTAATAGATAATTAAGATTTATTTATAACTGAATAGAATTATATTTTTATAAAAAAAACCTTGTGTGTTGCCCAAATGATCCCTCCTCACTCACCGACTCAGACTTCCACTTATTTTTTTATTAGATTATCAATATCTAACAAACTTGTTAAACTAGTTAAATAATTATCTGATAAAATCTATGCTGATAATATTTTATGAAAATTTTTTGTTAGTTTTATGTTTCTGTCAAAGAGAACGTTCATGGTATGTTCTCTATGATAGACTGAGGACCAGTTATACTGACATTCCTTCCCAGTAGTTAAATAGATTTAAGATTTTTTTTTACAAATCTTGTGAGTGATCCCTACTGGTTCACCCACACCATTATCAATAACTTAATAACATAAGTTAAATAAGATTTATAAAAAATAAAAAAAATCCTTGTGTGTTGCCCAAACGATTCCTACTCGCTCACCCACTCAGGCTTCCACTTAGGCTCCAGGATTCCCTGCTATTGCTAGCTGGGACCGCCGCCTGGCTTGGTAACCCTCGTCTTCGCGAGGTAATCCTGGCTGGAGCATCGCCCTAACTTAAAACCAGCCGTACGGGATTCCAGCTCTTAGGGAATTTTGCATTCAGGAACCGGGAACCACAAATACACCAGCCTCGTCTCGTTTAAAGGGAGACTACCAGCCCTATCCTAGTCGGCCTTTCGGATACTCCGTAGAGTATGCTGGTAACCATCTCAGAGGTCTGATGCATTGCAGAACGCTGGCGCCCACAACACACTGGCACTCAGGACTGTTCAAATTTCTTTTTATATGTACGTACGATTTTGTCTTCATGTTCTTGTGGGGCGCACCATGAATCTCATTAACGATAACTGCCGCAACGGTGAAGTGCTCTTTAAATAAATAAAACAAACTACATTTTTAAGGGATAACAAGAATAAAGCTAATTCCATTTAAGCAAACACACACATATATTATTAATGACTTTCATTTTGTAATGTTTTAGACATGGCTTGATCTCTTGCTGAAATTATTTAGACTATTAATTGGAGCTTTTTACTAGAGACAATTGATAAATATTGAATTCAAATATGGTATAAGTTGTATTCCCCATACAATCCTACTGACTCAATAGTGGATCAAGTATGAGTTTTGTATATTTATTTTATTTTTACTCCACCCATTGATTAATGGAAGTTATCATGAATATATAATAAATCGATTCCTGTGGAAACATTCCTATGGAAACATTCCCGTTTTTAGCCGCTTCTTCTGATAAACAGAAAGAAGCATTTGTTGGGAGAACTAGACAAGGTCCATCTAATGAACGTCTTCATCGATTATGTCAGAAGCGACTAGAGAAATCTGTTACTAAAAGTTAGTTGCTCTCTTAAAAGTTTAAACATTTTATTTATTATTAGGTTCCTATGTTCGGTACATGTTGGATGCAATGAAACAGTTAGGATGGTATGAGAGTATAGTATACAAGAATATACTGACATATACTGATATTGTAGTGAAGTGAAGATTGATCGTCACTTAGTATGCGAACCATGTGGTTCCAATGTATTAGGTGGGTTTGACCCTCATACTCATCAGGTTAATTACTAGTTATTAAACCACACCTACTGGCACTTATTCTTACAGATAGTGTTATGTGAGAACACTATATATTCTCAAGGTTGTATGAATGATACATTGACTCATGAATTAATTCATGCATACGACTACTGTAGAGCTCATTTGGACTGGAACAACCTCAAACATTTAGCATGTACCGAGGTAAAAATAACATACAAAAATTTAATGTTGATTTGTGAATAGATTAGAGCAGCTAATTTAAGCGGAGACTGTTTTCTTTTTGGAAAGAAAACTTTGCAAGACTGAAATTTGGTTGGAAGAAACATCAACAAGTAAGGCAATCTACTCATTATAGTAATTATGTTATATTATATTAGGAGTGTGTCAAAGAGAGAGCTACCAAATCTATTCTATGTGTTCAAGATGTGTCTGAAACTGAAGCTAGAGCTGCCGTTGAATCTGTTTTTGATACCTGTTTTAAGGACACTGTCCCATTTGAACGAGTACCACCTTAAAACAAAACTATAATAATTATAATAATTATTTATTAAAAGAATATTATTATAATTAACATTCTAACATTATTGGTATTTCAATGAGTTACAAAACAATCCTTTAAAGCAAAACTGCAATATGAAAAAATGTGAGCAGAGATATACATACTACGTGTTATATTAAAGACTTGATACATGCATACACACAAATAACATTAATAACTACTATTTAACTAGCCTCTCCATCTTGTTTCCTTCTCAAAGCAGTTGCTGCAGCTAACTCTGCTTGCAACTGTTGAGGTTTGGGTGGAGCTGCAGGTTTGGTGGGTGGAGGTGCAGGCTTACTAGGTAGAGGAGGTTTATCAGGCGTCTTTTTGCCTGAACTCCTAAAAACACCTCCTTTCTTAGGAGGTGCTGGCTTTTTAAATTGACCTTGAAGGTGAGCCTTCTGTAATGGAGAAGCAGACACATGAGTGTCATGTGACATGAGAGGAAACGGGGACACATTACCCGCTGGTGGTTCCTTATCAGGTTTGGGTTTAGTAGGTGGTGGGGTATGTATTGGTGGCTTAATCTGAACCTTGCTACCACCAGAACCAGATCGATCTTGAAAAGATCGAGATACACTTTCTTCTTTGCCTTTTGTCATATCTGCAGAGGGATACCTACGATGAGTGTGAGGACCCACTAGGACTCGTTGCTGAGGGAGAGATGGAGCAGGTGGAGGTTGTTGAAACTGCTGAGTTAGTTTACTAACAGCACCACTTCTAATTGGAACATCCATTTTCCTTTTGAGCGATTCTTCAGGAGGCTGTTTAGGAGACATGCCTTCATCTTTAGGGGTGGAGTCACCAGTTGTCTTGACAACTACTGCATCAATTGACTTAACCTCGGGATGCTTTAGTTCCTCTTCTTCAATAATGGGCTCAGCAGACACAGAAGTTTTGGGTGACAAAGTGTCATCATCTTCTTCCCCTTCTTTCTGCATGCTACTTTTACGCAATGGAGGAACTGGAACTAGAGGACCTCGAGGGGAAGCAGACAGCTCTGCTATTTCAACATATGATACAGGGATATACCCTCGTCTACCTTGATGAAATCCATCCCACCAGTTACCATCAGGTGTCTTTTCAACAACATCTAACATAGACCCTTTCTCAAAACTCAACTCTTTTTCATTACGAGCAGTATAGTCATATAAAGCTCTAGCAGATATTGTCAACACTTCTACAAAAAAACATTACAATTGTACTATATTTAAATTCTATGTACCTTCAGTGTCGGAGTCAGAATCACCTGAATCGGATTCTTCTTTTATTGCTACTGGTGTGCTACTCTTAGGACGATCTTTCATTGATTCAATACTGGTTTCTATATCATGAAGAGCTTCCTCCAAATAACCTGAAATACTGCTTGTTGAGACTTGAGAATGGAAAGTTTGAGCATCTTGGACCAATTTATCATCAGGAGTGGGTTCCTCTACAGTTGGTTCCTCTCCTTGAGGTTGCTCCTTTATGACTTGTACTTCTATGGGACTTTCCTTTTTAGATGGTTCTGTTGGGTGTAGTTCCTCTGCAGGTGGCTTCTCTATAGGATGTTCTTCTGTGGGTAGTTCTGCTACAGGTGATTCCACTATAACCAATGGTGCTGATTCATGTACAGGCTGTTCCTCTGTCAGTGGATGTGTCTCTTCTGGTGGTTCTACAATAGACTCCACAACAACATCAGGTTCTGGTGCCTCCTCTACAGTGTCAGCTGGTATTGGCATCTCTATCACATCATCCAATACTGTTTCAATGATTTCGGGACTCTCAGATTCTTCGTCAGGTAAATATGGAGGGATACCATCAGGAGAAGTACCTAACATTGAGACTGGAGGTTCTTCAGGAGGCGGTGGAGGAGAAGATAGACCATCTTCCTCTGATTCTTCACCAAAAATGTAAATATGATGTTCAATACAAAGTTTGAATAAGAACATTAATTGCTGGAACATCATTATGGAGAAGACGTGGGTCAGCATCAGCCGGAGCTCGTGTTAATGTAGGACCAAACACTAGTGCTAAGTTAGCTGAATTCATCTTGTTTCAGAAGTATATTGAGAAACACTATAAGAAAAGATATGATATTGTATTAATGTGTATAGAACTGACTTATCAAGGAATTTGAACAGATATCTCATAACTGTGCATATAGCAGGATGTAACTCTCTAATAGTTTTCTCTTATAGCATCAAGTCTCTCTTGTGGTCTTCTTTCCCTAGACAAAATATTTGTGATATAATGTGATACTATTATGTAAGATGACATACTGGAACATTTGATGAAGGCATAATATTTATCACAAGGAAACAAGGGATTGGCCAGTTCACGAAAGTACAACTTCAAAACGCTAGCTACTGCTGTGATCTCAATCTTCTTGACAGCAGAATAAGCCAAGGATCACGACCTTCTTCAAATCCTTTTTTTAAATCCTCAATTTGTTGAGCAGGTCCTGGTACTCTAAATAACCCTTCAGTTGTTAACCCTATTATAAGAAGTGTTCTAAAATCAGTAAAATCTGATTATTAGTACATACCTTCCTTTTCAATAGCTTGACAACAGCTAAGAAGAATTAATGGAATAGAACTACTGTAGCCTAAAGGACGAGGGAACATGATAATAAGACACATGTTACCATGGTTACCAAGATATATTCCAGACAGTCTCCTCCAAAAGAGTTTAGGAATACGATAGTCTCCACCCACACTAATTGGTGGTCTACAAGATGGGTAAATCCCTATGATTAAAAGATAATTACTCACACTTTCTGTTCACTTAGACTTTTATCAACAAATTCAACTTTGCACTAGATATATTGAGTTGTGCAGCTCGTCCCAATTTCCTCTGAAAAACCTAATATAAAAATATTGTCATGTCAAATTAGTACAAATATGGACATGTACAAACATTGTCTACATATGTTGAAATACATTGATATTAATGACTCAGACTGTTTGCTAACAAAATAGTACTAATACTAACAAATTAATGGAGCAACAACAAGACCACATATCATGTGACAATCACATGATCAGCTTACCCCTAATGTAAAAGTCAAGGTGTCCCTCTTTCCCTTTTTGTGAGGCATGAAAAGCCTGTACTGCTCGTGTAGTTAATGCCAAAACTGCTACGATCTAACAAGGAGGCTTTAGATGCCTGCTCAGGGGGTAGAGGTTCTCCAGCTTCTTCTAAGACAGCTAGGGCATCGTCCACTGTTTGGACTTTGTACTTGCGGAGATTAACTCTGGACATGTGTTCAATGGTTTTGTTATCCTAAATAATAGATAAAAAAGAGAAGGTGTCATAGTTGGAGTACCTCATCCGTTTGTATCTCTAAAGTTTTTATCTCCTCTGTGAGATTTTTGACAATTTCTTGTGCTTTCAAAAAGACATCTTTTGTGTTCACTTTATACTCTGTGACATCATCGTCACCAAATGAGACATAATTAAACTCAGGAGGTTGAGTAAAGATTGCTGCAAACTCTGATAGAAAATAATGCATATCATTCTCAAAATTAAGCGTTTGTGCTTGGTCTACAAAGGAACTAGTTGCCTTCATAATAGATTGACAAGTTCCTTGTTCAGCATCACTGTATGCTTGAGCTAGCCTCTTAAAAGATTCATGATAATCAGTGTCCATAAACTAGGAGAGAGAGATAAAATTGTGAGACAGATTGCTTGACTTACCTCTACAACACTCATAACATCTACACTATAATAATGGAGTGCCCTAGCATTACTTGATGCTATCTTTAACAAGTAATCATTTCGACTTTTCAATTGACGATGTTTTAATTCATTAAACTGACGCAGACGCTAAAAAAGAGACATTCATTTTCAGTTTCTATGACAACACACACCTCTTGTTCCTTTTCTTCAGCTTTACGTTTTCTAACGGCAGAATTTTTAACCCCTTCAACTTTTCCTCGACTTTTAACAAGTTTAGTATGGGCTTCCATACAATGATGACAAGAATATTGGTACAATTTAGATTGCTAAAGGGAAAAACCCTGTAATACAACAAGTAATATTAACAAATCATCCCACCTCATTAAGATCCTTAAGGTCTTTTCATTAAATTTCTCTTGTACATCTGTGTACAGATCTTTACACTAAAAAAACACACAAATACATAAAACAAATAATGTTTATGTCATTTCTTGTATCAACATTTCTTGATATAGAGGGTATTATACCTTCCTTGAAATGAAAGCAACATCTTTGGTCATTATATCAAGACGGGCTCCCATTTCAGCAGCCAACACTTCAGCTAATGTAGCTCTGTCACGAGCCATACGTCGTGTTTCAGCTAATAGAGTTGACCACAAATTAAACGTTTGAACGTACTTCATGCCTACAAGGTGAGAGAGTGACACCAAATGTCCATATAACTATTATGTATAACTCACTTAATATTTCGTTGTTTAGTGCTTCGCTCAAATCTTTCACAAAGTCGTTCCAAGTTTTTAGCATATTCAAATTCCACTTCTCCTCTCTTCTTAAAGAAATCTTTCAATTCATTTAACAATGATTGTTTACTCTCTGTTCGAAATTCGAGACAAGTCAATTGATCGTTGAGTTTGCTTTCTAATGTCTAAGAGAGAAAGAGAGATGGTGATATTATCTCTACTGAATCCACTAACCTCGGATTTGATTCTCCAAATCTTGAGCTCTGCGAGTCATGACGAGGAAAGTTAAGAGATACTAACGAAACTTAAGTCTACAACACGTAATGTATATATCCTCTTTTCACTTCCTCTCTTTCTCTCTCTCTACCTCACGATGAGTGTTGAATTCTGCTTAACATCATTTCTGTTTCACTAGATCACGTGATCACTCATTAGTTCTTTTGCATAATATTATATCTGTAATTAATTTTATTAATGAACTGTAATATGAAACTGATGATGGAATGATAATAAAATAAATATCATCTAAGATATAATGACCAATAGGACCATGGTTCTGGTACATACAGCCATCCTGGATAACGAACTCGTAACACAGGGTCGTCCCACAAGTACATGACCCACATAATAATGAGAAATCCTGTCAAGACATTCTGTGTCAACAAGAACCATCCGTTAATATCCATATGTTTCCTAGCAACCAATACATTATAGATCCAGATAATTACCATGACGATTAGAGATAGTAAATACATTACAATCAGTTGTCCCTCTGTGATCAAATACCACTGATATATAATACTTAGAACTAATAAACATGGAGGATGAGAGAACGTGAGTAATATATTCTTTTCACAGAGAAACATCCGTAAAAGTACACGAGATATGTCGCAAAAAGTGGTATATACCACAGTTCATGACCCAAATATTCATCATAGAAATACATCAGCTCAAATGATTCTATTAGACATGGTTGACTGAGATTCTATCAACATAATGATTATAAGAATGGTGTGATAATTTAATTATCTACCTTGATTATAGGGTTGTCCCTAACTGATAAATGTAGAGAATAACCACAATGTATTAAACTATAACTAAAGGAATCTCCACTAAATGTATACTAGCTCCCATTACAAAAATTATAACAAGAAGATCCTAAAAAAAGTAAATGATGCATCCATTATTGCATTATATGTCCATTAGGTTATGAATAATGCATCCATTTATCAATACTATGTATCCATACTTGTACAATCTTAGGTACTGGTTGTAGAGATCTCCTCAATAGTTTCATTAATACAAGAGCAGTAATAACATTATATATAGATGACAACAATCTCCAAGTGTAGGTAAAGATAATGGTATCACTGATACATATAATGCTAATATAGGACGACCAATATCTAGTACCCAGTTCTCTATACATAAAACCAACCAAAGATCCCAATGAAACCCTCCTGGAGTGGGTGGAGCTTCAGAAAAAGGCGCAGAGCCTCCAGAATTATTTGTGGTAGTTGTTGCCTTCCTTCTCATAACAAATGAGTAGCCACACCTATCAATTATATCCATATATGGTAACACATTTTTATAGTGTTAATGAGAGAAGTTCCAAAAAGTTCACAAATAAACAGTGTTGGTTATCAGTGCCAGAATCAATCAAAATCATGTTAATAATTTTAATAACAATTACAAATCAAATCAAAACTAAGATGACCAAATGGTACACCATATAAAGAGAGATATGATAAAGGTTCAGGTACATACAGCCATCCTGGATAACGAACTCGTAACACAGGGTCATCCCACAAGTATATAACCCAAACAATATCAAGCAGACATGTTAGAATATTCTGTATCAACAAGAACCATCCATTAATATCCATATATTTCCCAGTGATCAATACATTATAGACCCAGACCACACCCATTGCCACTAGCGTTACAATGTAGGGCCCAATCAACTGACCCTCTGTGACATAATACCAGTTATATAGGTACTTAGAATAAGAGAACAATAAAAGATAAGGAAAATGAACGTTGTGTCTTCTGCTTTGAGAAACATCCATGAAAGTATAAACAGAAATGTTGTAAAAAGTGGTATGAACCACATCTCATGTCCCAAATATTCATCATAAAAATACATCAATTCAAATGAATCTATCAAGCACGGCTGACTGAGATTCTGAATAATTATAGATATAAATCAAACAATTATTACATTCTTTAATAACAACCTTAATTAATAGGGTTATCCCTCACTGATAAATGCAGGGAGTAACCACAATGCATTAGCCTATGACTGTATGAGTCTCCCACTAAATGTATACTAGCTCCCATTACAAAAATTATAACAAGAAGATCCTAAAAAAAGTAAATGATGTATCCATTATTGCATTATATGTCCATTAGATTATGAATAATGCATCCATTTATCATACTATGTATCCATACTTGTACAATCTTAGGTACTGGTTGTAGAGATCTCCTCAATAGTTTTCATTAATACAAGAGCAGTAATAACATTATATAGTAGATGACAACAATCTCCAAGTGTAGGTAAAGATAATGGTATCACTGAAACATATAATGCTAAATATAGGACCAATATCTAGTACCCAGTTCTCTATACATAAAACCAACCAAAGATCCCAATGAAACCCTCCTGGAGTGGGTGGAGCTTCAGAAGAAGCAAGAAAACTTCCAGTATTGTCATTTTAATAGAGTTAGCTCCTCTTTTTCTCTTTTTACTTGACTAGACATTGCTGCAAAACGTGCAAGCAAAGGTCAGCCACACCTCTCATTCAACTTAATAATAATAATAATTGAAAGATCAAAGCCTACATTCAAACTATTAAAGTATTTTTATAGTTTATATTCTGGACTCTCTAATAGAGAATATATTTCATCCAAAACTTTAGTCAAATTTTCATTAAATAGTTGACCATCTCGTGTAGGATATGTTATAAGCATTCACACCTAATATATTATATAATACATCAGATATTAATATAGATTATTTACCAAAACTGTTGTCTAGTACACCATAGCCTAATCCATAACTGTCTGATTAACAGGGCAAACCCACCAATGATACAGCATCAGATGGTAATGTTGAAGTAGACAGTATAATTGTATTGAGTTTAGTATAACTTGGATCAGAAAAGAAAGGAAGAGATAACTTCTCAGACTCTGCTAGATTTTTCAAAGCAAATAAATGCCGATCAAAACCCTGACCTATATGAAAATGAGAATATGTAACATGAGAATAGAAAATGTAGTTTGAGAATGATGATGTTAACATGGGAATATGGATATTTGTTGTACCTGTAGCAGCTTCTCTAACTAATTTAGAATGCCATGAGACAGCCTCTTTGATTACTTTAATTTTATCACTCACACTAGCCCCTATAATTAACACGTTAATTAATTAATTAATATAGCATTTAATATCACCTGAGTTTGGTTCAAAAGCCATAGCACATTTCATTGTGGGTACTGATGCAGGACGTATAGTTTTCAGTACGACCAGACGAAATCCAGCAGTACTGCAAGACTCATATGTAGAAGGACTAGTTTTATATTGACGATAATATGCTAGTTGAAATGATAGTTGACATACTCCATCTGGACTTAGCTTCTTGCTCTTCAATAATTCTTACCATATCTTTCATACTGCATAGTATTAACTGATAGACTGTTACCTAATTCATTTATTGTAGTACGGCCAAGTTCAATGGCTGACCGAACACCATCAGTTAGTTCAAAGTCAAGTCTTTCAGGAAGTGGAGCTGGAGAAGTGGGTGGAGTCAGTGGGCGTGGTCGTCGTGTAGTCTCTTCGTATATATCATTGAAAAGTCGTATTACTGCGACACCATCTCCCATGAGTGTTCGAAATTCATACCAGCTGTACCATTAGATGCTACAATGAACTGAATTGATTTATCAAACCATCTGTAATGGATATATAAAATAAATTGTATGCTAATAATGGACAGTTACCTGTTCTGTCCATTATTATGAAGGAAAACACGAGTGGCTTCAAGAGGTTCTGTTGGTTGACTCTCGTCCAAACAAATCACAAACAAAGCTGAATCAACTTTCTTTATCATTTCTAAATTACGTGAATTTAATACAAGTTCTTCTCGAGCTTTAGACCATTCTGAACGCCTAATGTCGTTAAGAAACTCATGGGGTGGGTGGGGGCTAGGAGTAAACATCAGCTTTAATAGCTTCCAAAGATGCCTGTATATGATTTACATCAACAGGATAACCTGTATAATAATCATATCATATTAATATATAATGATTATTAACTCTTACCATTAGGTTGTATTACATCAACACAATACATATGATCATTATGTAACACTAGGACATGTCGAGTACCAGGATATGACACTAGTTCATCTCTGGTTTCTCGTGGGATACGTGTTTGAATTAAATAGCTTCTTATTGGGACCATATCAAGTGGAAATGCATTGACCATATAACTTCCATACCAAGCTAATGATCTGGAATAAATCTAGAGAAATATAAATTAGTTAATAAACTGGTAGTCATACCTTAACAGGTTAAACCAGTTTTTATCACTTTTTGTTGGATCCAAATGATAGACTTCTGGTTTTAATTTATTATCTTTTAATGAATTATAAAATCTTACAATGCTATGAATAAGTTGAGCTGCACGATCAGTCTACATGTGATAGGGTAAATGAAAAAAAAGTGGGTGTGGCTAACTTGAGAGGGGTTACGAGGGTCTTCTTTAAATAAAGCAAAAGGATTATGATTGAGGACAATAGAGCGACGATCCTTTAAATACATGTCATACCAGTAATCTAATTAAAGTAGGTGTGGTCAAGTCAATAAACATTTGAATTTACCAGCAATAAAACTAGTGTGTTTTATTATCTTGATCTTGCAGTATCAGACGTTGATTAAGTTCTATAGGAATGAGTATTGAAACTCCTCCTACTTATAATTACTTACCCCATCCATCTGATCTGTCTTTAGAAAACTCTTCAGTCAATTGAACTGTTGTTTCATACTCTTTGTCAGAGAGTATAGGACGTTGAGCAGCTAAATAGCGTTGACAAGAGTCTGCAGTTTAGGTATTGGCAGTCGTGGTAAACTAGGTTGGAAATGCATGGTAGGTATCTTGCTCTGCTGTAGATAATAGTCATCTCCTTTTCTAGCACCTTGTACAGCATATATGTGTTATGCATAATACTGTAGAAATGACTAATGAAACTTAATTTACCTTCGACTAATAGTCCTACAATAACTAATTGACCAAATATTAATCTGTTAATGGAAAATATTACAATCTACATTTACTCGTTATTACTTACTCTTTTCAAAAGAGCCATATTGATGGGTGTGGTCAATTAATTTTTGTTTAATGTAATTAATTAAGTTTTCAAAATAGGGTCACTCTCTTTAATAATTTTATTACACTTGTGCTTGAAGTTCTTGCAATAACTGTCGACATAAATACAAACATCGTGGTAATGAAAACATCCTAAAAGAGAATGTTATTTTATTTAGTATGTAGATTAATTTGTACCTTTAAATGGACCACCTTTAAATGTCTGATTAATTTTACCTTCTCTATTGAGATAACCAAACCACTCACCATGTTCAGTATCAGAAACTAAAACAAGATCATAAAACAAGTCAAACCAGTTAATATAACTAGTAAAATCTTACAGATTCACAGTGTAATCAAATGCTTGTTTAAAACAAGGCCCAATGTTGGGGATCTTTAGTTGTACAATATGCCCATTAGAGAAGCAATCAAGGCCTCACAATGGACCCACCAAAGTTTCATATTCCATTCCAGTTGTATGGGACTGTGTCCTTCACATCTAAGAAATAATAAAATCCTCCATACTCTGTGTCCCCAGCCATATTGCCATGGTATCTCTATAAACTGTTTGATAGCTATGGTACAAAGTTCTATATTTTTTCTATAAAAGAGCCCCTAGTTAATTAAACAGTTAATTATAATTGAATTTATAGACCTTGCTTCTGCTTCTTGTAACAGGAACCATCCAGCCTCTATAGCATGTCCAGGATTAGTTAGTCGACCAAGACAGCCTTCAGGAAATCCACCAGTTTACAAGAACATGTTCATGAACCCATTGTCCATCATGCTACAAATAGATACATAAACATCTATCCATCCATTCAGCCATTCAACCATTATCCATCCATCCATTCATTCATTCTGTACATGTTGCATATAGCATCAGTGCTCCATTTTAATTGTTCCCAATATTTCTCACGTAGTACAGGATCATTACCACAAACTTCATATATTACATTAAGTAACATCATAGGACGACCAAAGTTCTCTAGTGGGTGGAGCTCCTGATAATGAAGCCACACCCAATCCACTATCATCATGACATATCCAATATATCAATTGTTGTAACATCTCCTCAGCTCCAATCTAATGATTGATGGTAAACAGAGAGACAGACAGACAGTACCTGGTATTTTAGTTCTGATGTTGCTCTATAGAGTTCATACAAACCCATTATGTAGAAACATTCTGTATAAGGTTTTCGTTGCAATCTAAGTGGTAGTCCCATTATCAGTGACAGCAAAATAACATCTCAACTGATCTTTTACTTTGATAGCCTCTAAGAGGAACTCTCCACCTAATACAATCAGTGATATACCACACACACATGTATTTACGTGTAACCTTGTATAGCTGCTTCTAAAACATCTGTTCGATGATATTCAGGGAGTTGATTGTATAGTTTAGCTAGCATCCATACCTACAGATATTATCATTAATATAATATGTAATACAAGAGGAGCATTATACCTGTCTGCCTTGAAGCCAGCCATACTTTGTCTTATCATAAACCTCACCAGTTAAACTTAAACAATTGTAATATCCTCTAATGAAGAATAAGATAGAGTGTAATGGCTGTCTAATGACTTACCCATGTTTGTGATCAATGGATTTAGTCAACCAGAACGCCACTGTCTGCCTTAACTGGTTATCAAACCATTCGAGACATTGAGCAAGCTCTGATGGCTCGCCATTTCTACAAGCCAACCACCCACGCAATTTTGCTTTTGAGTGGGAGGCTGAAAACAATAGTTTTAATTATTATGAGCTCCACCCATAATTTGCTACAGAAAACTATCACATTTTTAATTCCATATAAATATATATTTTATATTTTAAATATAGAAATTAATTGAGCTATATGAACGTGATAGAATTCTGAAAAAAAGTTAACAGAACGTTTCGGCCAAAGAGCTGATGAAGGCCTTTGGCCGAAATGTTCTGTTAACTTTTTTTCAGAATTCTATCACGTTCATATAGCTCAATTAATTTCTATATTTAAAATATAAAATATGAATAACATGATAAACAAATTCCTACTTCATATAAATATATATTATCAGCACATTGCATGGGATAAAAATAATGAACTCATTATCATGTCATTAATAAGGGATTACTACATTTGAGCTTGTTCCATTAAACTCTCAATCTCTCGAAGAGATTCTTTCAAAGTAGCTACTTCATCAAATCTTTTAGCTTGTTGAGCCTGATTAATATAACTCAGTAATTGTTGTCGTTGAAGTTCAAATGGATCTACTTCAACATCTAAAGTACTAGATATAACAGGCTCTGCTGTCCATCCTGAGGTCAAGTCATGATCAACATCATCAATGTCTGACATTTTGATACCAAGAACAGCTTTAGCTTTCTTAGCAAATGTTGGTGATACACGAAATTTTGTATCAATTGAAAAAGGTATTTCTAATTTTGTGGATTCCTTTTTAGCAGCAGCAGCAGCTGCAGCAGCTTCTAGTTCTCTTTGTTTCCTCTTTCTGTCTCATCATTGCACGTCTCCTTTCTTCAGCTTCTTTCTCCTTTTCTTCTCTGATTTGTTTTAGTTTCTCTCTCGTTGGTAAACCAGGTAATGTAAACAAGTTTTTCTTGAAGATAAGTACTGGCATATACTCTAATAGAACTTGAACTTTTTGACATGTGGGAGAAGGTTCTCGTCCATCATCATATTTTAATGCCAATATCTGTTTACTACAATGAGAAATAATTTAATTAATAGGGAGCAATAATTAGAAGTGGGCAGCCATACCTTACACTATCAACTACTTCATACAGTTTTACTAGATTCTGTCTTAATCCATGAGCATCTACAAGTCTGAAGTGATACTCTCCATTACTATATACAATATATATATAAAACTATTTATAACACGTTATTCTCTCACATTAAAGAGTCATTCATTTCCAAATAATTTGGCTTTAGTTTGTCAGCATCAATCATAGTTGATTGCATCTTCTCATAAAGAGCTGTGATGAGGGTCTTCCCCTCAGATAACATCTGAGCAAGACGACGTATCAACAGTTCCTCACAAGTAGGACACTTCGTAGTTCATCAGAACTGTCTTCTTCATCATCACTATCATCATCTTTTAACATCTTACTAAATTTGCCTCTCTTTCGTCGTGACCAGGACCGGGAAGAAGTGATTGATACTCTGGACTATCAGACACTAATTGGTCTATAATTACATAGTAATGATAGGGTATTACTGTAACCATGGCAACATACAAGCTTCTGAGAGAGGTAAAAAATTAGAGCAGTGTTTGCATATGAGATCTCCACAAAGACGACAGTGATGTTTTCTTCTACGAACAGAGAATTCCTTACTACATTTCATACATCTCTTTTGTTCCGAGTCTCTCTTCCATGGAACAATGTCTTGTTCTAGAGCTAAAGGGAATATGTCACATGACTTATAGTCAAAGTCATGTGACTAACCTTTTAATTGTTTAGGTTTCATGGAGTGTTTCGTTTTTCAATATTTTTAATAACTATAATTAGTGATAAACAAAACTTAATGATGTCATAATTATGTCATCTGAAACTTTACCTTTCCAAGTCTGATTAAAGAGACGATTGGTTTCCACGGCAATACGTTTGTACCTTAATGTCTCTCACTTTACGAAACCTTTCCATATGAGAACGCTCAAAACCTGTTATATAATCATTACATCATTATTACATCATATCACATGCACATCCTCATTATCATCATTACAACATTACATCATATTAATATCCTTACCAAATTCTTGTTCAGGCCATAATTCAATATTAACACCAGTCACATTAATTATGAGGTCTTCCCCTTCATCCTCTCCGTCCGGAGTCTTACGTAATGCAACAGCAGCTGCTCCTTCATTAATTGAACTTTCCAAACCCGCCTAAATTAATTAATCATACATTATACATTAATTACAAACATACCTTTGTCTTAGAAAGAGTTGTTTTAGCTTTACCAATAAACTTGTCTAAAATTTGCTTTCATTTTCCCACTAGCAGAGTCACTGTGTTCCTCTCTTACATGCTTCTCAAGTTGACTCACTCCAGGTAAACTCTATATGGACTGTAATCATAATATATGGCGTACTACTATGATACCTGCATACAAAGTGGACAGATAAATCCTTCTAGTTCTGCCATCTCTGCAACTAAAGGTCGAAGAGTTATTATAAAAAATTAATAGTATATCTAGACATGCCAGGTCACGCCCTAAATATTGCCACGCCCTAAACATTTACCACACCCTTATCACTTATTACAGGCCATAATTAATCACCATAGCAACAACATAGTGAAAGAAACCTTTGCCTGAGGAGATTCTTGCCTTAGGATATAAATCATGCAATCATTAGTTTCTCTAGAGGACTATAGTCCAGATCTGCAGCAGTACTTTCAGTCTAATAGCTGGCCAGTCTTAATGGAGGTAGTTTTAAGCTCAAATACCTGCAGTTCTGCATGATGTATCTTTGCGAGGCACTCATTAGTGGTCTAACTATCATGCTACCAAAGATAATCCTTGGGAGTTTGTGGAGAATAGCTTGCTCCAAACTTAAAGATCAAGGATGTTCAAATATACAGTGGTCAGTTATATGTGGTATTGTTCAATTTCTATTGTTTTTATAGGGACATGTTTATTGATCCATCATTACGACCTCAACACTCTCTCTTACATCGTGGATGTTGGACTCTATAATGGATGAGACAGATCTACCCACTGAAGAAATGTTTTGAAGCTGCATTTAATTTTCGCCGTAAGAAATTATTTCACCTTTGTTATGGGTATTTAGAAACCTTTAAATTTCCTCATATTAATAGTATTTCTCATTATAGGGCATGGATTCAATATCATCTACTTTTTAGAGAAGAAAATGAAGTTTTGTTGCAAAAGTTACAAAGAGCTCAACATTATTATGCTTCCAAATATGGTCGTACCATCGTTACTAAATGGCATATATCCTTTTTACACTAATATACCAAATGTATTTCCTACCTTAGTTACTAATGTACTTACCTTAGTTACCAATGTACCTATCTTAGTTATCAATGTATTTACCATAGTTACCAATGCACCTACCTTAGTTACCAATGTGTGCCTATCTTAGTTACCAATGTACTTACCTTAGTTACCATGTACTTATCTTAGTTACCAATGTCTTACTTTAGTTAACAATGTACTTACCTGAGTACTCTTAACTGATACTTACAATTATTCTGTGATGAAAAGAAAGAGAAGAGAGGGAAGCTATTGCTCTTTTGATCAAATTATTTCAACTTCATATTAAGAAGACTTTATTTCAATCGTGAAGAAAGAAACTGAAGAATCTTGCAAAGCAAAGCAATTTTTCTTGAACAGAGGACGTGGTGAACATGACAATGAAAATGAGGCATGGTGTTGGCCTGAGGGTGAAGACCCCATTTCTCTCTTTCCTCGTGATGTCAGTATAAGGTACATATTAACTTGTTATAATCATGTCCACTTTTGTTCTCCAGATCTTTAGTCATGTTGGTGTACAAGGAATATGTCGATGTGCTCAAGTATGTCGGTTCATGGAGAGAGATGACTGAAGATACAAGACTGTGGAATAAAGTACTTTTGTTTGGTGTTATAATATAATGATATATTTTTATTTATATATTTAGATTGATCTTTCTCCTCTGAGTAATTTGTAAGTTAAAGTAATTAATATTGTTTTATTTGGGGACTAGTTTAACAGATAAGTCTGTAGTACAACTTTTGAAGAAATGGCGGCCATTACTGGGTCATCTTTGTTTACAAAAATGTAGTTTATTATCATCAAAAAGTTTTCGTTTTATTGGTCAATGTCAAAATCTACAAGATCTTAATCTCTCTGAGTGTCAGGATATCACAGTAACCACACCCACTTAATTAAATATACGATATCTCCTGAAAGCATATATTTCTTAGGATGATGTCATTAAGAGTAATAGCAATGGTGCTGTAGTGGATTATTTTTATCTCAACTTGTCACATTGTTATGTAACAGACTCTATTATTAGACTATTAACAAAGTAAAAAGATCATGTACTATCATTTTATTCTCTCTCTCTTAGATATTGTATTAGTCTAAATTATCTTAGTTTAGCTCATTGTACTCAATTTACTGGTAAAGGACTCCAATCTATAATGGCTGGTAAAGGATGTCGTAAATTAATACATTTAGATCTCTCAGGATGTACACAGGTTAATTATTATTATGTCATTGTAGACAATGATATCCTCTCTCTCTCTCTCTCTCCTCTCTCTCTCTCCATCTTAACTCAAGAAGCTCTTCAATTATTGGTCAAGGACTTCCAATATTACATACATTAATTCTTGATGATGTACTGACACTAACAGATGAGGCACTCTTAGTAACTGACCACACCCATTAATTAAGAATAATCATTGTTTAGGGTTTTGTCACTCATTGCCACACCTTCGTCACATCTCTCTTTTGGGTGGGTCTTCTCTCAGTGACAGAGCCTTCAAACATTTAGCAATAGAAAATAGAAAGTTGAAATCAATTAAAATTGAAAGTAGGTGTGGTTTTATTATTTTTAACTATATTCATGACTTTGTAATTAGATAACGATGTAATTACTGATGTATCATTGAGGGCTTTGGCTAAAGCATGTCGTGATTTACAAATAGTTTGTCTCCCGGGATGTTCCAGAATTACTGATCAAGGACTTAAATTAATAGGATCTCTTAAGAAACTTCATGTTCTAAACATAGCTGATTGTCATCGGTAAACCACACCCCTACAATATTTTTATTTGTTGTTTAAATAGAGTATCTGATGCTGGTATTCGTTATATTGTTGAAAATGCTAGTGGTTCATTAAGAGAACTCAAATCTTACCAACTGTGCTAAACTATCTGATGTTACTCCATTAAGAATATCACAATACTTAGTATATATATATATATATATATATAGTATATCATAATGATCATGTCATAATCTGTTATAGTTGTCACCAGTTAACTCATTTAAATGTCTCTTACGTGATCACATATCAGACACGTGGTGTGGAGCTAATTGCTCAAATACCCTCTCTTATTGACTTAGATATTACTGGTTGTGGAGTCAGTGATCAGGTAAATAAAATACATCTATTATATTAGAACTATCTTTATTGTTAGGGTGTTGCTGCCTTTGAGACACATCAACATTTAAAACTTTAGGATTAGCTGAATTAACAGATTTATCTGATGATGGTTAACAGTATGTATTATTATATAGTCAGTTTATTGTGTGTACTGCTATAGAAATGGCTGGAGGATTGAATAACTTAGAAACTATTGATTTGAGTGGATGTGAGGTACTTGATCTCTTCATCTGTCTATCTCCCCATCCATTCATCCATTCTTATAGGCTCTGACTGATGCTAGTATTCAAGTATTAGCTTTTAATTGTCAGTTATTGAGATCTGTTCATTTATCAACTTGTCCATTATTGGGTGATAAATCAATTAGATATTTAGCTCAAGGATGTACCTGGATAGATCATATTGACATGTCCGGTACCAATATACGTATGTGAGACAACAGTCAAAGTTTATAGTAACTATATCTTTCCTTCTCTTTCTTTATTTGTCAGTGATCAAGCTCTGAGACATTTGAGAAAAGAATGTCACCATCTTAAAATACTTGATATTCTATCATGTGTTCATGTTAGCAAGTATGATGTCTGTCTTATATATATTACTCTATTAACATAATACATTATATAGAGAAGCTGTATTAAATTACAGAAGACATGTCATACAATAAATTACAGTACAGATCCCCTCAATATGTATCATTAGATAGAGAAGGACTACCTGACTTACCAGTGGAATCCATGTTAAATAGATTATGAGATTATTTTGTAAATAGTCTATTTTTATTATGTTAATTATTTTATATAATAAATCAGACATCAACTAATGTATTGTAGTTTGTTTCACCCAAACATGTTATAACTGATGTTGTCATATTTGACTTACTGTCCATCCACAATACATAATATATATTATTATGTTTTAATATAATTGTTTTAATTATACATATTTATTATAAATTTGTGGTTCGACTATATTATTATCTTGATATGGTCTCTGTCTATTCTTTTTTCTTGTCAGAGATTATAAGTGTGGACTAATAAACAAGTCCTTACTTTAATTCAATGATATAGGTTAGAGAGAGTTCTTATCTGATTTAACAAGTAGTAGTCCAAATATTCCTAAGGGAATTGAGTGACAGAGAGTATATATAAACCTGAAATCTGCAAGAAAAGTCAGATATTCCTTACTTGGTGTACTATTCGTCATCTTCAATACAGCTAGGACACAGTCCTGGACATTACTCATGTTTTTCATAGTATAGGTCTACACGTATCAGAATATACCTTAAACTCAAGTTGCCCAAATGTTCTAACATTGAAAAGAGGATTAAAAAAAAGATTAATAGAGAGGAAGCAAAGTTTGATAGAGCAATACGGCAAATAACAGAACGATACAAGCTCTTTACTCAGGAGAGAAAGTATGGATACCAGATCAGTAATAATACTGCGGGAATGATAGCAAAGAATTACTTAAATCATATAAAGTTATTCTAGAATATTCTGAAAGCATACCTTTAGTCAAGATGTCCATAACCTTCTAATTAGCAAGAAGGTGGACTAATTTCTGTTATTTGTGGTGTAACTTGACTATGATGACATCATCATTTGACTACAGTTATGACATCATATATGATAGACATCAATGGGGCGGCCGTAACAAGAACACTATGACCATAGTGGATTCTCATCATAATACATTTACATTATGTTCATATAATAATCAATATCCAGTTTCACGCAAGTAAGGCCCCTAATATCATACCTCGCCAAAGATACAATATATACAATATTTTTCCTAGTGTACTGTCAGTCTAGTCATTTGATTTCTTTAATGTCCTATATAATGAATAGTATTCTAATAATGTACTACTTAAGGTCCAGACCTTATAATTACAAGGAAAGTACTAATTTTTCATTTGTGTAAACTTGACTATGAGACATCATCATTTAATGACACAAGTGATGTCATCATATTGATGACATCATGGACCCTAAACCAAAACACTATACAATATGATGATATCATCCTAATACAAGTTACATTATCATACAAGTTTGAAGACCCCAATAATTCAATACCTCCCAAGATATACCATAACAAAAATATTTTTGTGTAATGTTCTAGTCTAGTCATTTGATTTTTTTAATGTCCTTATAAGAAATGTATTCTAATAATGTAACTACTAGGAATTATAGAGTTATTTATCATTGTAGTTTACTATATCTATTGACAGAAATCTCTTCATTCTTGTTGTCGTAAAAAGTTATTGATTGCCAATAGTAGACATAATCTGTTGACAATAATCTACATTCTTGAGTTTAGGAAGTTAGTCATGTTATCTGCTGTGTGTCTCTGTCTCATCTCTTCTTCTATCTGTCAACTAAGCTGAAGATGTTGAAAATGTAAGTCAAATAGTAATGATAATACTGATGACTCTTCTCTCTCTCTCTAGTGACTTAGAATTCTCACTAGTTCTTGACTATACAGACCCACCTCATAACAGTCGTCGTGTTATGCATTGAAAGTACCAATGAAGGTGTTCTTATTAAAGCATTAATAGACAATACTACAGTTGTTCCACTTCCATTTCTATTATGTACATGGAACAGAAGATAAAAGTTTTGATTATAATGAGAAACATATTCCCCACAGTGACCTTCATTAACTCATCATTCCTTAGTTTAACAGCATAGTAATACTACTACATATATTGTCCCATTTACTGCCTCATCAGCTGTTGGACCCATATCTTTATAACATTACTATTTAACAATGATCTAACTGTTAAATCAAACAGTACGTTTTGCATGGAATCAGACATACAGAGCACCTCGTACTAATTGTGATGTGTGGGCGTTAGACGACCTCAGTATATCTCTACAACACAATGGATGTTATCGGACAAATATATCAACAAGACTTTAATAATGAGGAACTCCCTGGTTGGGATTCTTGTTAACTCAAATATTTCATTAACTAACTCTAATGAATGTGATAGTTACAATGGATGTCTTTATTTTATTAGTGATCCTGATTATAAAGGAATACCAAGTCCTAAGAATAAAACTATAAGGAAGTCGTCAAGGCAACATCCCCAATGTTTAGATCTTCAAGTTATTACACCTGTTACTCTATCATCTTTCACCTACTACTTATAAAGAGATATTTGTAATAATACATGACAATATAATGTAGTAATGTCTTTATATATCAATAATAGAATATATTGCTTTCTTCTCAGAATTATAAGTTTTCTTACTTCAATTAACTCAATTCATTGGACCTAGTCCCTGTACTGATACATCACCTAATGTTATCCTTCTCTCTCTACATATGAAGATACCTCATCACCTTTGGCATATTTTGTACCATTGGGGTAACAAATACTGTCTGTATTTTAATGGTAGTAGTTTATATAATGTTTCCAATATACTCTCCTAGTAGTAGTCAGAATCATTAATTACAACATGTCTTAATAATAATATCAGTGAATTCTCATTGAGTTGGATACAAGAGAACTATACTATTGAATAAAGATATCTGGAGTCTTAGTCAAGTCAATATAACATTGGAACAATATGAGTTATGTTTATAAGGAATGAGGTGAGTACTATCTCTTTATATTATTGTTATAATATCTCTTTGTAGATCTTATCTTGGAGTCTTTGTATAATGGGAATATATCCCATCATTATTATACTAATTAAGGAGTACATTGATGTTTTGATAATGGAAATGGTCATTACCAACGTAGTGCTAAACTTTCCTTCTCCTATCATGTGACATAAATTTTTACGTACTGTGATGGTATATATGGCCAGAGACACTACCAGGTCATAAGTCACTGGTTTTTTTAACTGTTAATAAAACGAACCTGTTAATGGTAAAATAATAACTTCTCCTTACATTATAATCCTCTCTAACAGGTAGCCCTGACTATGTAAAACAAGTGGTAACTGGGATGATAGTATGTTATTGTTTTACTAGTAAACAATTTAATACTATATTATCAAAAGTATAGTACTAATATAATTTGTAATATCATCTCTCCATTCTATTACATACACAGATCAAAAGTTCTTCTATAACAGCTTTGAAAATATTAAGTGAAAATAATGAAGATATAACAGTTGATCAAACTATTTTCTATTGTCTGCTATTATTCATAACCCGTTAATCCCAGTCATCAGAACCTGTTTCAATTAATTTCACTAAGGAGGTACAATATCCTGTTATAATTCATTACAATTTTTATATTATTATAGAATTTTTAATAATGTTATTAATAATATACTGACAAACAAAACCATTCCTAATAATGAGGTAAATTTATAATTAATTAATAATAAATTTATTATTAATTACAGATAAGAGGAGATCTATTGGTAGTCAACTCTCCTACCATTAGATCTATTTGCACTATATCTCCTATAATACTACAGGACTACAGATGCTAGGAGATACTATTGGTAGGTATATATATATATATATATATATTAGTTGTATACTCTATGTCTCTCGTGTATATATAGCATTTACTGTTAAAGAGATTACAACACACTAACGGTCCAATTCAAGGCAATATCTGTTAATAATAATTCTATTACATTACCCTCCTGATATATTTGATAATTCTACCAGTTAAAATAGCTTCATTTTAACTACCAAAATTTATCAAGATGGTTACCTACCCCTGATGATCCTAACCAATCTATCATATCTCCAGTTCTCTCTTTATAATAATTGTACAGACTGTTCTATAACAGATCTGACTACACCAGTTAACATCTCTTTGTTTAACTTTTCGATAGTCAACGGTATAAGAAGTACATACTCCCCCCCCCCCCATAGTTGTGCAACATTTTTGTCATGCTCTTCTTCCTCTCTCTCGCGCAGATATCAAGTAGGATGATAATATATCTTGTGTATATTGGCAGTTTAAATTGTCACATATTCTATCAATAATATATTTGAGTGTATTATATCTCTCCTATTAGATCTAATATAAGATTACCACAGTGGTGAGTGGAGCACTAATGGGTGTAGTCTTATAAGTCAAGAGGGTTCAACAGTAAGATTCAATGTGATCATCTAACACACTTGGCTATTCTACTTAGTCCAGGAGTACCAGTATGTCTCTGAGTATGTCTGTATATATAACTGTCCATTTTATAGTTAGTGATAAAGATCGTAAGATCCTTCAAACTATAGGAGTTGTGTTATTACCTATCTCTATGATATGTTTGTACTGACAATATTGACCTATCTTTTTATGAGGTAAGATACACACACAATATATATCAGTGATAGTATATATGTCCATAGATTCACTGTGGAGATCTGAGGAACTATATTCATGTTATGTTATGTAGTAATTATTGATAGGACACTTCTATTTGTAGTGGGTATGACAAAACCAAGTATTGGGTATGTAGTCCTGTGACTGTCATGTGATTGTTACTGTCATTTAGTATGTTTGTTCATCAATAGCTGTAGTACTGCAGTACATGTTCTAGTGACATTTATGTTGGATGTTTAATGGAGGGTGTGGGTCTTATATGTTGCTCTTGTTAGGGTTTTTCATTAAACATCTAAACGTTACATAATGTGTTTTACACTATTGAGTTATGGTATGTTAATTATATTAATTAATTTTATTAGTTCTAACTATTATTGTATTCAGGTATTCCTGGAGTATATATGTTAATTATAGTACCTATTGGATATCTCTTGTTGGTACTGATGAAAACCCCTCAGCCCCCCCCCAAAAAAAATTACTGTTATACTAGAATGACAAACTGGTTGCGTTAGTAATAGTAGTTTATATAATTATTTAATGATAATAAATATTTTTATAGATGTTGGTTAAATTATGAGAGTAGATTATATGTCATTTATTATACCGTTATTCTTAATACTACTAGTAGGTTAATGGATGGATGGAGAGACAAATTTGTTTCATTATCAGGTCAATATTGGGTTTCTTCATCATGTCTATTAGTTATAATGAGAAGACATCAAAATCACAAACACATAAATCTAAAGTGTGATATATTAAGTAAGATATATTACAATTTATAACTTAATATTGTTATTTGTTAGATATTGGTTGAATCAATCTATATCACTTACTATAGTGATGGGTATAGGATGGCTAGCTAATGTTCTTTCTTTACTGATAAAATTAACTGTTCCATTTGCATATATAATGACAGTCTTTATTGCTGTTCAAGGTATTATTATATCATACTTTATGTCCTCTATCTAAAACATGTAAGTATCTATTTATTACATAGTAGTAGGATAATGTCACACACACACAACACATATACAGGTAAGATAGGTTTACTCAAGATGGTGGCATAACAAAAACAAAATAACTATCAATTTCTCATAAAACTATCTTTCACTAAATCAAACTTTGAATGCAGACATCAGTAAGTTAAAATGATGTCATAATGACATCATGACATGTTACTCATTTACGTTAATGGGTAAAATAGTGTAGGATCAGTTCCTAACTGGTAATATCTATGACAAATACTCTTGGAACATTTGATGTATATATCCATTATATACTATTGATCCATTGTTTATTATTAGAGAGTACAGCTGATACATTAGAGAAATCTACATTGAATGATGAGTGATCAAGATACATTAGAGAAATCTACATTGACTGATGATGATCAAGGAAAAGAAATTGAACTTTCAATTATCATACACTAATAAGGGTGGGGAATCGGATAATATCTTCATTTACAACAATCATTCCCAATTATGAATCGAATTCAGTTTTTTGGATTTTTATTTTGTGTACTATTGTCATTAATTGATTTTTTTCTGTTATAAATTGGTTTGTTTTCACAAATAATATAGTTATTAAACTGATGACTTTGTAATTGAGATAACGATGTTAATTACTGATGTATCATTGAGGGCTTTGGCTAAAGCATGTCGGGATTTACAAAATAGTTTGTCTCCCGGATGTGCCAGATTACTGATCAAGGACTTAAATTATAGGATCTCTTAGGAAACTTCATGTTCTAAACCATAGCTGATTGTCATCGGTAAACCACACCCCTACAATATTTTTTTATTTGTTGTTTAAATAGAGTATCTTGATGCTGTTATTCATTATATTGTTTGAAAATGCTAGTGGTTCATTAAGAGAACTCAATCTTACCAACTGTCGCTAAACTATCTGATGTTACTCCATTAAAGAATATCACAATAGTACATTAATATATATATATATCAGAATGAGGATGTCATAATATGTTAGAGTTTTCACCCAGTGTTAACTCATTTAAATGTCTCTTACTGTGGATCATATATCAGACACTGGGTGTGGAGTTTAATTTCTCCAAAATACCCTCTCTTATTGACTTAGTATATTCTGGGTTTGGAGTCAGTGATCAGGTAAATAAGATATCTATTATATTAGAACTATCTTTATTGCAGGTTGTTGCTCTTTTAGACACAATCTACCATTTAAAACATTGATAGGATTAGCTGAATTAACAGATTTATCTGATGATGGAATTAACCAGTATGTATTATTATATAGTCAGTTTATTGTGTATACTTCTATAGAAAAATGGCTGGAGGATTGGAATAACTTAGAAACTATATGATTGAGTGGCTTGACGGTACTTGATCTCTTCAAAGCTGTCTATCTCCCCATCCAACCACTCTCTCCATTCATCCATTCTTATAGGCTCTGACTGATGCTAGTATTCAAGTATTAGCTTTTAATTGTCAGTTCATTGAGATCCTGTTTCATTTATCAACTTGTCCATATGGGTGATAAATCACTTACATATTTAGCTCAAGGATGTACCTGATAGATCATATTGGACATGTCTGTACAATATTACGTCTGTGAGAACAACAGGGTCAAAAGTATAGTAACGATATCTTCCTTTCTCTTTCTTTTTATGTCAGTTGATCAAAGCTCTAAGACATTTGAGAAAAGAATTCACCATCTTAAAAGACTTGATATTCTCCATGTGTTCATGTTACAAGTATGATGTCTGTCTTATATATATCTACTCTATGTGATAGCGAAAGCGGGGGCCGGACATTATATAGAGAAGTGGTTATTAAATTACAGACTGACATGTCATACAATAAATACAGTACAGATCCTCTCAATATTGTATCCATTAGATAGAGAAGGGACTACTACTCTGACTTAACCTGTGGAATCCATGTTAAATGAGATTATGAGATTATTTTTGTAAATAGTCTATTTTTATTATGTTAATTATTTATATAATCAATCAGACATCAACTAATTAGGGTAGTGTATTTTCAGAAATTTACACAACCACACATGTTATTAAAACTGGATGTCATATTTTGACTTACGGTCCACAAGATAATAAATATAATTAATGTAATATAATTGTTTAATTATACATATTTATTATAAATTTGTGGTCGACTATATAATATATTGACATTATTCTCTGTCCATTCTTTTATTCTTGTCGAAAATTATAAGATGGATGAATATATCATCCTTACTTAATTCAATGATTTTATTTTATAGAAATTTCTTTGCTGATTTAAACAAGCATTGTACGATATTTCTAAGAGAAAACAGAGAGAGATGTATAGGACCTTGAAAAATCTGCGTCATATGATCCCTACTTGGTACTATTGTCATCTCAATAAAGTAGGACAACAATCCTGGACAATTACTCATATCTCATAGTATTAGTTCTACAGTGTTAGTATCAGAAGATACTTTAAAAAGAAACCCTAAGTGTCAAATTTTCTACAGTGATGAAATGAGATTGAAAAAGATTAAGAGAGCACAAAATATTAGTTTGATAGACAACACTAACTACCATTCCTTAAACCAGAAGGAAAGTCAGATCAGAATAATAACTGAGGGAATGATAGAGAACAAGAATTATCTAATCATATAAAGTTGTGATGAATCAAGGAAGTCAGTAAGAATGAATTGGGACCATCTAAGAGCCTCCAACTTAAAGATTCCTATTGTAATCGAAACAGCCAGAGAGTTTTTGAGAATATTCTGAAAAGCAATGAGGACAATGTCAATACCTTCTAATTACAGGAGTGGATGAATTCAGACCTCCTGAGAGCTACACAATACACTAAATATTGTTCATGTGTAATGTCCTAATCTTTTTTGATTTTTTTAATGTCTTATAAGGAAATGTATTGTAATAATGTTGTAACTATTAGAAGATATAGCGTATTTTATCATTTGTGGTTTACTATATCTATTGACATGATCTCTTCATTCTTGGTTGTCGTAAAGTTATTGAGTGCCAATAGTAGGACATAATCTGTTGACAATAGTAATACATTCTTGAGTTAGGAAGTTTCGTCATGTTTACTGCTGTGTGTCTATGTATCTTGTCTCTTCTTTATCTGTCCAACTGAAGCTGACAGATATTGAAATGTAAAGGAAAATACTAGTATTGATATATACTGATAACTCTCTCTCTCTCTCTCTCTCTCGCTCTTCTCTCTCTCTCTCTCTTCTCTCTCTCTCTCTCTCTCTCTCTCTCTCTTCTAGTGACTTAGAATTCTACTAGGTTCTTGACTATACAGAAATATTTAATTGATGACAATTGTTCATCACTGATGTACAAAATGAAGGTGTTCTCATTAAAAGCATTAATACACAATACTACATTTGTTTCCACTTCATTTCTATTATGTACATGGAACAGAAGATAAAAGTTTTTGATTATAATGAGAAACATATTCCCACAGTGACCTTCATTAACTCATCATTCCTTAATTTAAATATAATGATACTACTACTCCTATATTGTCCCATTTACTTCACATGCATCAGCTGTGACCCATATCTTTATACATTACTATAACAATGAGTTCTACTACTAAATCAAACAGTACTTTTTGCATGGAATAAGACATACAAGAGCAAATGATACTTATTGTGATGTGTGGGCATTAGGACAACATCAGTATACTCTCTACAACACAATGAATGTTATAACAAATATATCAACATCACTTTTAATAATGAGGAAATCCCTGGTTGGGATTGTTTTACTCAAAATTATTTCATTTAACTCTGATGATTGATGTTCAAATGGTGGTCTTATTTGACTAGTGATCCTGATTATGACGGAGTACCAGTCCTACTAGTAATAGAAATATAGGAAGTCGCAGCAACATCTCCTATGTTGATCTTAAGTTAATTACCCTGTTACTCTATCATCTTCAATACAAGTAAAGACGATATTGAATAATAATGAAATATAAGGTAAGTAATGTCTTTATATATCAATAA
>NW_024533625.1:0-32979 GCF_016097555.1 Gigantopelta aegis | reverse complement strand
CCCACCCATCATAAGGAATAATGGCCGGCAAATGTGTATTTTTCAATACAACTATGAAATTATGGAATTTGTAACTAAGTATAACTTAGAGATTTTTATTCCCTTAATATGATAATGTGAAGGTAAAATAATTACAAAAAAAATTTTAACATATTAGTAAAGGCTTAAATTGAAATACACTGGATCCATTGAATTTTGGGAGTCAAAATGTGAAAAAAGAATAAAATTATAAAGTAACAATATATTATAAAACTTGTCATGAGTTGTTCTATAATTGATAATTACAAATCTTCTATGATACTCTAGATTTGTTAGTGAATTAGCATTACAATAGAGACAGAGTACAGCGTGACTAGTACATCAAAATAGTGTTTATTTCCTAATGATTTTTCCCATATTGTTTCAGTAAGCTTGATGATAAGACAACTGACTACTTAAGTACATTATTTTAAGTAACTGTTTTATTTCCTATATTTTTCCTATATATTTACTGTTATGAAGGCTAACTCATAAATCATCTTTCTATTGTTGTTACAAAGGTTTCCTTTACGTTGAATTTCTTCTCAATAAAAAATCTATTATGGCAGAAAAAGCAATTCCAGTACCTCCTCCTTAAGCTTAAGAAATAAGGAAAGCTCCCTGTGCTAAATCTCCTCTATCCAACCCTAACTTTTCAGTTCCATTTTTTTCCACAATGTTGGAAGTCTCCCATTGCTTTCCCAAAGATAAACTACCATCTCTTGTCCCATTTGTCGTATCTCCCCATACCTCAACCCACAGGAGTAATCTTTCCTGAGCTTTCCTTATTAACAACCTCAAAAATGTTACAATCTAATGTCAATTAAACAGGTAACCTTGTAATGATACAACAATGCCCGGTCCTGTAAAGGTCCCAATTTCTCTGTCCAAAGTTTGATGGTCAAAACAATTTCTTCTAATGACATCAATAATGTCTTAAGAGGTGAACCTCTGCCTTTCAATTGGCTAAGAAGCAGGAAATAAAAATTTCCATATAATCCTTCGAAAATATTTTGTCAACATGTGAAAAACTCTTGTCATGCTGTCTTAGTTTATAGAGATAATTTGATTAGTCTTGACGCTATCCCAAAATTTCAAATATTGGAATAAATCTGAATCGTTATGACAAGTTCCTCTGTTCTGAGTCCAACAGCCCACAGATAGAAGGAATGAGATCAAAAGCAAGAGAAGCATAAAGAGGAAATACGTATGGTGGAGGAAATGATTGAATCCTTCATCCAAACAGCTAATAGAGGTAGATAGGTCATCCATAAAACTACAAGGGGTTAGGCGAGAAACACGAACAGTCTAGTCAATTAAGGTTCCAGGAATTTGTGGAAAACTAGAATATGAGTTCTCAAGAAGGGGTGACTTACAAAACGAATGATGAAGCACATGAGTCTTTGTGAAATTTAACAAAATTTTAATCTATTGAGAAATGTTCCACCTAAAGACCACTTGTTGATAACTACATCCCTATTTGGATTTGTGGTTTCTTCTACCTATGTTCTAAACAGTGTAAATCAGAAAATTATTCAACCATCAAAACAATAAAACATTTTCCCTTTCCACTGTTATCCCAATTTTGGTTAGCTTCTTAATGTTCCTCTTCCACTCAGTTGTAATATAGTCCGTTGGACAAACACCCTTAAAGCTACGTCCTAACCACCTCCGGAGTGTATCAATACATTGGTCCTGTAACCGGGTCCATAATTTAGCCGGTTAATGTTTCCAAAGTTGTAGTACCTATATGATCCTTTTTAAACTCCTTGATAACTCACTCCCGTAGTTCTCTATAAACATAAGGACCTTGGGGTTGGTTTATGATATGAATTTATATAATGGTCCGTTAACTGTGTCACGTATTTAGTGAATGGAAAGAAGCAAAGTTTTGGGTCAGATAAGGAAAGTGGAAAATGTCGAGTTCTCTTTCCTCTGGGTAAATAATCCAACGCTTTATTTTGTTCTAAGTACAAGACCAAGATATCTAGGTGGGAATTGTATTAAATCGTTGGAAAAGAAGGGGGGCACTGAATTTATTACCCTGGGGGTAGGGTATTTCTCCTTATCGGAATATTTTTTGCATTGTGATAACCCTCGATAAATCTTAAATCCTGATTAACTTTCCCCCAAAATTTGGGTACCAAAGGATCAGCCAAGGGAGGTTTAATAATCCATGACATGTTTTTGACACGGGGTTAGTTTATTGACTGTATGGTAACTCGTATCCGATATTTACTTCAAGGACACTTTTTGTCTCGTTTGGTAATAAAGGATCTATCCTGGAGAACTTAATGGTTTTGGGATTTAATAGTGTAACAATTAATTCTTACAAAAGTAATCACGTACTCTACTTATACTGATGGTCCTTTGTACTTTTTGGAGGAAAGGTAAAGTCGTCTTTTAAGTTCCATTGGGCAACATTTGAAGAGGGATATTTGTATTTTGTATTATTGCCATAACAACTGTTGTTTGAGAAATAATACATTGTGATAGTTTTTATGTATTTTATAAAAAATATATTTTTCGATGTGTTCTATTTAACTCACCCCTTTTTATAATGGAATTTTAGGTGAACATTTCTGTGACAACACCAACAATAGCTCCAAGGAATTACAAACCATCACATCTCTAGAAGACAGTTAATTAAGACTAAGACAGTTTTCCGTGTCATCATATGTACATGTTGATTATGTGAACACACTTTTTATTTGTTGAAGATTAATTTTGGCGAAAAGTTTCCATGTAATAAAGGAAGGGTGAGTTTAAATAGTAACAGCATCGAAAATATATATCGTTTTTATAAAATACATACAAACTATCACAATGTATTATTTCTGCAATACCTATACAGTCTGTTATGGCAATAATCACAACACATACCAAATATCTCCTCTGTCAACTGTTAGTCCACATGGAACATTAAACTGACGCACATTTCTACTTGTCCTCCAAAAGAACGTACAAAGAGACATCAGTAGTAAGATAGAGATAACGATGATTATTTTGTCCTGTAATGTACATTAGATTTTTTATCATCTATTATAGATCACATGGACTCATTAAGTCTCCAGGATCAGATCCTTTATTACCAAAAACTGAGGGAAAAAAGTGTCTTTTCAGAAGTAAATATCTGGATACGATGATTACCACATCAGTCACATAAACTAACCCTCGTCGTCAATAACAATGTCTATTGGATTTATTAAACTCTCCTTTGGCTGATCCTTTGGTACCAAATGTGTGGGAGAAAGTTAAGATCAGGAATTAAGACTTGTATACGATGGTTATCACAATCAGCAATATAAATATGGGGGGTCCAGATATAGGAGGGGGAAATACCCCATACCACCAGGGTAATTAAATTCCAGTGCTCCCTACGACTTCTTTACCCAACTGATTTAATACAATTTCCCATCCATAGATATCTTCTGGATCTTGTGACTATCAGCAACAAGAATAAAGCTGTCTGGAGTTATTTACTACGCCATGAGGATAAGAGAACTCGACATTTCCACTTCCTCCACTTATCTGACAAAAGACTTTGCTTTCTTTCCATCTCTATCTAATACTGTGACACAGTGATGGACTGCACTCACTTACTATAACATGTCATCATCAGTAACAGCAACTCCCCAGGTCCATTATGTTTAGCTAGAGAACGTACTGGAGTGATGTTTCAAGGTAAGGATTAAAAGGGATCACCTAGTGGAGGTACTATCAACTTGGACATCATTAACTTAAAAAGGACATTAACTTGATGATGACCACGAGTTTTACAGGACTACAATGTATTGTATACACACTCCCAGGATGGTGGTGGTAGTGACTGTAGCTATAATGGTGTGTAGTGTACCAACTGGGTACTATATTACAACTGAGTGATGATAGAGGAACAGTAAGAAGACTGGAATCACAAAATTGGATAGACAGTGGAAAGGAAACTGTTTTAATTGTTTATGATGATGCGTTGACAATCAATTTCTTGACTTTACACTGTTGTAGAACAGTAGGTGAGAAGAAACACAATATTCCAATATGATGTAGTTTTATCAACAATGTTTGCTGTCTTTCTTAGGTGGACATCAGCTTTCTCAATAGGATTAAACTCTTCTATGTTAACCTGTTCAGTCAAATGACTCATGTGCTTCATCATTTTCGTTTTTTGTAGATGTCACCAACACTTCTTGAGAACTACATATTGCTAGGACTCTGTTCCACAAATTCCTGGCAATCCTTCAATTACTCAGACTGTTTTCAGCTGATTTCTTCTGCTTGATATACCCCTTGTAGTTTTACTGTGAGTGACCATATCTACCTCTCTAGTTAGCTGTCTCTCAGGGGGGACTGATGAAAGGACTTCAATCATTTCCGTCCACCATAACTTGTATCTCCTCTTGATGGGGGGGGGGGGACTTCTCCTTGCTTCTTTGATCTCATTCTCTCTATCTGTGAGAGCTGTTAGGACATCAGTAACAGCAGTGAACTTGTCACTAACTGACTTCAGATTTATTTTCCAATATTTGATAATGTTTGGGATAGCAGTCAGAGACTAAGTCACAATCATGATCTCTATGAATACGTACAGTACAGTCATGACAAATGAGTTTTTCACATGTTCGACAAAATATTTTCGAAGGTTCATTATGGAGTGGAACATTTTTATTTCCTGCTTCTTGATGACCAATTGAAAGGCAGAGGTTGCTACCTCATTAAGACGTATTATTGAAATGATCAGCTGTAGAAGCAAATTGTTTGTGACCATCAAATACATTCTGGACAGAGAAATTTGGTACACTCTTTACAGTGACCTGTGGCATTAGTTGTAGTACAATTATCACAGGTTACCTGTTTGATATCCTGACATTAGATTGTAGGAAATCTTTTGAGGTTGTTAATAAGGAAAGCTGCAGGAAAGTCAGGTTACTCCTGTGGTTTGAGGTAACTGGGGGTATGGATGACGACAAAAGGGGACAAGAGATGAGTAGTTATCTCCTTGAGGACGCAATGGTAGACTCTCCAGACATTGTTGACAGAAAGAATGGAGACATGATAAAGTCTTAGGGTTGTATAGAGGTCAGGACATATAGCACAGGTGAGCTGTTCCTCTATTTCTTGAGAGCTGTAGAGGAGGAGGTACTAGGAATTCTTTTTTCTGCCATAATAGGATATATTTTTGAGAAGAGAATTCAATTCGTAAAGGAAACCTTTGTAACAGAGCAATAGAAAGAGATGATATTATAGAGTTAGCCTTCCTTATAACAGTAAATCATATGTAGGAAATAATGATGAGGAAATAACACAGTGTACTTAATGTAATAATGTACTTAATGTATGTCAGTTGTCTTCACTCATCACAGCTGTACTATTTAGCAAACAATATGGGGAAATAATCATGTAGGAAATAAACACTATTATATGATGTACTTGATGTCACAGCTGTACTGCTGTCTCTATCTGTAATAGACTAATTCACTGAACATTAACTCTAGAGTATGCATCAGAAGATCTTGTCAATTATCAATTATAGAACAACTCATGATCAAGTTATTACTACACATATATTGTTACTTTATCAGTAATTTTATTCTGTACTTCTTTCACATTTTGACTACCACATAACTTCAATGGATCCAGTGCTATTGTCATATTTCCAAAGCCTTTACCTAATATGTTAAACGTTTTTTTTTTTTGTAATTCATTTTACCTTCTTAACATTATTCATATTAAGGTTGTAATAAAAATCTACATAAGTATATACTGTAGTTACAAACTTCCATACATTGTCATAGTATGTAATTGAAAACTACACATTTGCCAGTGCCATTATTCCATTATGATGAGTGCAATGTATATATTAAATAATATAGTTTATATGGCACTCTTACATATGATCTTTTAGTACATATCATTATTGATGTATGAGCTCAATTCTTGTGAATGTCAATACATTTTGGACAGAGAAACTTGGTATATTCTTTACAGTAACCTGTGGCATTAGTTGTAATACAGTTCTCAGAGGTTATCTGCATGTTGATGTCCTGACACTTTTGTTATTAGATTATAGACCTGTTTGAGGTTGTTAATTTGGAAAGCTACAGGAACTTCAAATAATATGTGAGGAAATAACGAAGGAAATAACACTATTATATAATGTACTTAATGTCACCCGCGCAGTACTATGCATATAATATGTAGGAAATAATGAAGGAAATAAACACTATTATATATGCACTTGATGTCACAGCTGTATACCTATGCATATAATATGTAGGAAATAATGAAGGAAATAACACCTATTATATAAATGTACTTAATGTCACAGCTGTACCTATGCATATAATATGTAGGAAATAATGAAGGAAATAACACTATTATATAATGCACTTGATGTCACAGCTGTATACCTATGCATATAATATGTAGGAAATAATGAAGGAAATAACACTATTATATAATGTACTTAATGTCCAGCTGTACCTATGCTGCTGTTTATATACTATCATAATGTCATTATCTATAATAGACCTATTTATTGAACATTAACTCTGGAGTATCTATCAGAAGATCTTGTCAATTATCTTAACATACAACTCTGTTAGAAAGACTGCACAGTTTGTAATGTTATACAACAACTCATGATCAAGTTATTACTATATATTATTGTTACTTTGTCAGTAATTCTATTTTTACTTTTTTTACTACTACATAACTCCAATGGATCCAGTGCTATTGTCATAAATTCAAAGTCTTTACTAAGTGTGTTGAAGCAATTTTTTAGAGAATAATAAGTAGAAAAAAAAAAAACAGGGGTCCTAACAATGATAAACTGTATATATATATACTGGTGTATTGATTTCATAGTAGAGTGTAGCAATCATTGCTACAAAGATAATAACAATGTCAACAAACACATTGTTAGTTGATTAGAGTTATAAAAGACCCCAGTTATTCTGATTCTCCTCTATCACATTCAATCTCAGCATTAATATCATATTCTTCATACAATTCCAGTACAGTTCATATATCTAATACAGTATTTTCTATCTACCATATCTAATGTATATTAATGAGAGTATATGGGTATGGTACATGTACATGTATACAGGTATATATAGAATATATAGTATATTACATGTATGGGTATGGTATGTGTGCATGTATAATATAACAATAAAAGTATAGTACATGAAGATTGTACAATATATATGTATGGTACATGTATATGTATAATATAATAATAATAGGTATGGTACATGAACATGTACAAAAATATGGTAATATAATACATGTACATTTACAATATATGTGTATGGTATGTATGTATGTAAAATATATGGATATGAGTATGGTAGGTATACATGTACAATATATAGTGTTAATTTATATTGTAACTATACTGTACAGCTTTCCTGTTTACTGACATAGGTATTTCAATATGGATTTGTGTGTTCTCTACATTTTTTCCCTTTTTAGTATAGTCATCACTGTATCTTCTTTTATTTTTTAAAATGTTTACAATACTTGTTAGGGCTCTTTTATAAACAATATGTTCTGTTCTTTAGACACGCACACATAATATATTGTATGTTCTTTCTTTAAAAAAAAAAGTATCTGTAGGAGTCCATAAAGGTTGTATGTTATGACATACTGACCTTTAATCTCTATTTAATATATTTATAATTATTTTATTTATTTATTTAATTGTTATTGAGAAAGATACAGTTCTTACGACAAGTACACATGTAATGGAAGTTAGAGGAACAGCTGCTGTGACCAACAACTAACAGTAGCTCCAAGGACATGACAACCATCACATCTCTAGAGAGAACAAACAAGTTATAATATACAGTGGAACATCTCATCTCTATGAGTTAATGGGTACAAATTTATTAAGTTAATTAAAGGACACCCTCTCTCTTATATAGGTTATTTAATATTAAGACAGTTGTTACAGTGTCATCATATGTACATTGTGTGATTATGTGATCAAACTTTGTTCATTTGTTGAGGAGCAATTTATATACGTGAATTAAATTTTTAACATGAACAAAAATAATATTTATTTTCATAAAAGTGCATACAAATTATCACACTGTATTATTATCTCAATACACTATTAGTCTGTTATTACAATGATCACAAACATACAAATATCCTTCTCTGTCAAATGTTATTCCACATGGAACATTAAACTGATCCACACTGCTACTTTGTTCTCCAAAAGAACGTACAAACTGACCATCAGTAGTAAAGATAGAGATACGATTATTATCTCGCTCTGTAATGTACATTAGATTATCATCTATTACAATCCCTAATGGTAAATTAAGTTGTCCTGGACCAGATCCTTTGGTACCAAACTGAGATAAAAACTGTCCCTCAGAAGTGAATATCTGAATACGATGATTATTGTAATCAGTCACATAGACTAACCCTTGTCTATCAATAGCAATATCTACTGGAATATTAAACTGCCCCCTCCACTGATCCTTTGGTACCAAACATGTCGGAGAATGTTAGATCAGGATTTAAGACTTGTATACGATGGTTATAGGAATCTGCAATATAAATATGTCCAGTTATAGGAGAAATGGTGATACTGTAAGGGTAATGAAATTCCAGTGGTCCACTACCTTGTTTACCAACTGATTTAATACATTTCCCATCCATAGATATCTTCTGGATCTTGTGATTATCAGCAACAAGAAATAAAATTGTCTGGAGTAATGGCTACACCACGAGGACGAAAGAACTTGACATTTCCACTTCCTCCACTCTTTCTGACTAAATGACTTCACTTTCTTTCCATCTTTATCCAGTACTGTAACACTGTGACCCCCCCATTCACTTACTATAATATGTCCATCATCAGTCACAGCAACTCCCCAGGCTCTGTTAAGTTCAGGTATAGTATGTACTGGAGTGATGTTATCAAAGTAAGGATTAAAAAGGGATCACTACTGAGGTACAATTAACTTGGACATCATCAATTTGGACATTAACATGATGATGACCACAAGTTTACAGGACTACAATGTATTGTATACACTCCAGGATGAGTGGTTGTAGTGACTGTAGCTGTGATGGATGTAGTTGTACCAACTGGTACTACACTACAACTGAGTGATGATAGAGGAACAGTAAGAAGACTGGAATCACAAAATTGGATAGATAGTGGGAATGAAACTGTTTTTATTATTGTAGTAATGTGCTGATGATCAATTTTCTTTACTTTAGAATGTTGTAGAACAGTAGGTGAGAAGAACACAATATCTCCAATATGATGTAGTGTATCAATAATGTTACTGTCTTTCTTAAAGTGGAGATTAGCTTTCTCTCTAGGATTAAACTTTTCAATGTTAACCTGTTCAGTCACATGACTCATATGCTCCATCATTTGTTTTGTAGATGTTACCACTTCTTGAGGACTGCCTGTCTCTAAACTCTGTTCCACAAATTCCTGGCAATCTTTTAATTGACTCAATTTCATTTCAATTGATTTCTTCTGATCTGATAACAACTGCAATTTACTACTAGTGACTGTGTCCACCTCTCTAGAGAGCTGTCTCTCAGACTGATGAAGGATGTCAATCATTTCTTCCACCATGACATTTATCTCCTCTTTGATGGCTTCTCCTTGCTCTCTGATCTCATTCTCTCTGTCTGTGAGTGCAGTTAGAACATCAGTAACAGCAGTGACCTTGTCACTAACTGACTTCAGATTTGTTTTCAATTTTTGACAATGTTTGGAATAGTAATCAGAGACTAAGTCATAATCATGATCTCTATGAATACGTACAGTACAGTCGTGACAAATGAGCTCTTCACATGTTCCACAAAAAAATTTCTAAAGGCTTCTTATGTTTGGAGCATTTTATCTCCTGTTTCTCAGGAAGCAATTTAGATGCAGAGGTTGCTACCTCATCAAGACTTGTTATCTTATGATCAGCAATGGGAGCCCAACTCTTGTGAACATCAATACATTTTGGACAGAGAAAGTTGGTACATTCTTTACAGTAACCTGTAGCATTAGTTGTAGTACAGTTATCACAGGTTACCTGTTGATGTCCTGACACTTTTGTCATTAGACTGTATATCTCTTTGAGATTGTTAATATGGAAAAGCTGTAGGAAAGTCAGCTGCTCCTGTTGGTTTAGGTAACTGGGTATGATGACGACAAGTGGGACAAGAGATGAAGTAGTTATCTCCTTGAGGATTTAATGATAAACGCTCCAGACATTGTTGACAGAAAGAATGTAGACATGATAAGGTCTTAGGGTTAGTATAGAGGTCAAGACATATAGCACAGGTGAGCTGTTCCTCTAGTTTCTTGAGAGCTGTAGAAGAGGAGGTAATAGGTACTGTTTTCTCTGCCATAATATGATATAGAGAGCAAACTGTGCACTTGTATAAACAGCCCTGATATCTTGAGATGAGTCAGATCATGTGATCTTGTTGTAAATGGTTATACTGTTATATATAAAATACATTTTTAGAATGGACCATATAAGGAAATAAAGTATATTATAATAATATGTTATGACTAGTAAATTGAGTTGATACAGATGATGTGATTATCGGTATTGTATTGTAATAAAAACTCCTTGTATCTCTAATTAACTTTTTATTTTTACTTTCTTACATTATTCATATTAAGGTTGTAATAAAAATCTACATAAGTATATATTGCAGTTACAAACTTAGACACATTGTATGTTTTTGAAACCTACGCATTTGCCAGTGCCATGATTCATTATGATGAGTACTATATATATATATATATATATATATTAAAAATGTAGCATACTGTTATTGATATATAAATCCACTTCATAAATAATGTTGTTTATATGGCACTCATACATATGATCTTTAGCACGTATCATTATTGATATATGAGCCCAATTCTTGTGAATGTCTTTGGACAGAGAAACTTGGTACATTCTTTACCTGTGGCATTAGTGTGGCATGACAAGTGGGACAAGAAATGAAGTAGTTATCTTCTTGATAATGCAGTAGTAAACTCTCTAGACATTGTTGACAGCTAGAAAGCTGTAGAGGAGGAGGTACTAGGTGCTGCTATCTCTGTCATAATATGATAGAATTAAAGAACAAACTGTACACTTGTAGAAATGTCTCTCAAAATGAGTCAGATCATGTGATCTTGTTGTACTTATAAAAACAGGTGTTGCATTGGTATAAAATATACTATACATAACCCCTATATATTATTATATATAGACAATTCATTCTTACTATAAGCTAGTAATAACAGTATGTGTTTAAGGCCATAAGTTGGGTTGATGTTATATTAATTACTTGTACAATGTCAGTAATTATAATGAAGTTTAAAGATAGTTTAGCTGCACTAATGTGTTAGCTATTGAACAAACCTAGTTAACTACAATTTTAATATTATATATATATATATTGTGTGTACAATATAATGATTTAGTATTATCCTTGATTTATATTATAGTATTGTGTTAAGTTATAGTTATATATTATTTATATTATATTTTTATATAGGGGTTAATGATGTAATAAAAATCAATTAATAATATTGAAATACAAGACAGCTAGTTTATGATATAGTTTTCTTCTTTTTCTTAAACATATTTAGAAATTTAGCTCCTCTTCCTTGTCCATCAATGTCCTCCTCACCTCGAGCAGCTGGTCCCCACAAACACTCTTCTAAAATACGATGACAAAAATCATCAACAAGACCAGTCTCTGTGACAACAGACCATGAAATACAGAATCTAACAGATAAGGGTCTTGATCAAATGGATCAGAATTTGAGCTGGGGGTCTGGAGTAGTTCATAAACTACAGACACTGCACAGTAACATCCAGCTCGTCCTCCTCCATGAAAAACTAACTACTACTACAATTAATGACAATGGTTGCTATGGTAACATACTCCACTTGTTGGTGTAGAAAGCCTGACTGCTAGACTTGATGAAATAAAAAGGCTCCAATGGATCCAGTGCTGTTGTCATAAATTCAAGTCTTTACTAAGTGTGTTGAAGCAATTTTAGAGAATAATAAGTAGAAAAAGGGTTCCTAACAATGACAAACTGTATATATACTGGTGTATTGATTTCATAGTAGAGTGTAGCAATCATTGCTACAAGATAATAACAATGTCAACAAACACATTGTTAGTTGATTAGTTATATAAAAGACCCCAGTTATTCTGATTCTCCTCTATCTCATTCAATACTCAGCATTAAGGTAAAAATATCTGAAATTTTTTCAGCTTTTTTTGATGGAATCATGTAAAGATACTTGTTCTAATAATTGATCATGCTTTAAAAATTTTTTTAAACCCTAGTACTTTGCAGAAATGTAGTTTGATTCCTTAATATCTGCAATGTTTGGAGACGTCAAATAATAATATTAAAGAACCTAGAGAGCTGAAAACTTTTGAAAATTAAAGATGAAGTCAATTACTACAATTATACGGATGGATTTATTTCTACAATAATATTTGACATTTTTACAAAGCTATAAACCTTGCTTACTTTTATCACTATTATTATTATATGTTATACAAATCGTACAAAGAAATGCATCCGTAAAAGTACTAAAAATTGATCATTTTCGTTCTTGAACTTGTCAGTAGGTTGTTACATTATCCATAGAATCAAAAATCACAACAACAGTATCTAACAGTGCAAAAGTCGCCATCTTGATAATGAATAATCGATTTTCATTAATTAAAGCCAATGAATACACTTAGTGTCAGGTTATGATAAGTGACTTTCGCGGGGTTAAAATAGTTAAATATATTATTACTATTTTTATTATTGTTGTTATCATTGTTATTAAAGCATGGTCTGCTTTGAGATGAAGGCACATAAAACTACGAACAATAATAATAATAATAATAATAGCAATAATAATTAATACATTTATTTAACTATTTTAACCCGCGAAAGTCACTTATCAATAACCTGACACTAAGTGTATTCATTGGCTTTAATTAATGAAAATCGATTATTCATTATCAAGATGGCGACTTTTGCACTGTTAGATACTGTTGTTGTGATTTTTGATTCTATGGATAATGTAACAACCTGCTGACAAGTTCAAGAACGAAAACGATCAATTTTAGTACTTTTACGGATGCATTTCTTTGTACGATTTGTATAACATATAATAATAATAGTGATTAAAATAGGGAAGGTTTATAGCTTTGTAAAAATGTCAATATTATTGTAGAAATAAATCCATCCGTATAATTGTAGTAATTGACTTCATCTTTAATTTTCAAAAGTTTCAGCTCTCTAGGTTCTTTAATATTATTATTTGACGTCTCCAAACATTGCAGATATTAAGGAATCAAACTACATTTCTGCAAAGTACTAGGGTTTTTAAAAATTTTTCAAAGCATGATCAATTATTAGAACAAGTATCTTTAACATGATTCCATCAAAAAAAAGCTGAAAAAAAATTTCAGATATTTTTACCTTAATATCATATTCTTCATACAATTCCAGTATAGTTCATATATCTAATACAGTATGTTCTATCTACCATATCTAATGTATATTAATGAGAGTATATGGCTATGGTATGTGTACATGTACAATATATGGTATTGTAAATGTACACGTGCAATATATGGGTATGGTACATGTATATGTACATATAGAATATATGGGTATGGACAATAATAGGTATGGTATACATATACAGACACACACACATAATATGTATATATATATAGTATGTTCTTTCTTTAAAAACAGTATTTGTAGGAGTCCATATTAAAGGGACTCCTACAAATACTGTTATAACGTTGTATGTTATGACATACTGACCTTTAGTCTCTATTTAACTAATTATTAATTATTTATTTAATTTATTTAATCGTTATTGAGAAAGATACAGTTCTTACGACAAGTACACATGTAATGGAAGTTAGAGGAACAGCTGCTGTGACAACAACTACAGTAGCTCCAAGGAGATGACAACCATCACATCTCTAGAGAGAACAAACCAGTTATAATATACAGTGGAAACATCTCATCTCTATGAGCTAATGAGTACAAATTTATTAAGTTAATTAAAGGACATCGTCTCTCTCTTATAAGGTTATTTAATTACTAAGACAGTGTTACAGTATCATCATATGTGCATTGTGTGATCATGTGATCAAACTTTGTTACTTGTTGAAGAACAATGTTATGAGTGTTCTAATTATGAAAGAAGTAAATGAGTTAAATGTCTTTAATATCAACAAAAATAATATATATTTTTTAAAAAATACATACAAACTATCACACTGTATTATTATCTCAATATGCTACTAGTCTGTTATTACAATGATCACAAACATACAAATATCCTTCTCTGTCAAATGTTATTCCAATTGGGTTATTAAACTGACCCACACTGCTACCTTGTTCTCCAAAAGATCCTACAAAACTGACCATCAATAGTGAAGATAGAGATACAATGATTATCCACTCTGTAATGTACATTAGATCGTTATCATCAATTACAATCCCTGATGGACATAAAAGTTGTCCAGGACCAGGTCCTTTGTAAAAAATTGAGATAAAAACTGACCTCAGAAGAAAATATCTGGATACGAAGATTGTTGATATCAGCCACATAGACTAACCCCCTGTCTATCAAGAGCAACATATCCTGGATTATTAAACTTTCCCTCGGCTGATCCTTTGGTACCAAATGTGTGGGAGAATGTTAGATCAGGATTTAAGACTTGTATACGATGGTTATAAGAATCTGCAATATAAATATGTCCAGTTATAGGAGAGATGGTAAGACCAGAGGAACATTAAATTCCAATGGTCCACTACCTTGTTTACCAACTGATTTAATACATTCCCATTGATAGATATCTTCTGGATCTTGTAATCATCAGGAACAAGAATATTGTTGTCTGGAGTAATGGCTACACACGAGGTTGAGAAAACTTGATATTTCTACTTCCTTCACTTTTCAGACCAAATGACTTCACTTTCTTTTCCATCTCTATCCAGTACTGTAACACAGAGACCACTAACGCTCACTAACTATAATATGTCCATCATTAGTCACAGCAACTCCCCAGGGTCTGTTAAATCCATGTATAGTACGTACTGAGTGATGTTATCAAGGTAAGGATTAAAGGGATCACTACTGTGGTACTATCAACTTGGACATCATTAACTTGGACATTAACTTGATGATGACCACGAGTTATAGGACTACAATGTATTGTATACACTCCAGGATGAGTGGTGTAGTGACTGTAGCTGTGATGGGTGTAGCTGTACCAACTGGTACTACACTACAACTGATGATGATAGAGGAACAGTAAGAAGACTGGAATCACAAAAATGGATAGATAGTGGTAATGAAATTGTTTTATTGTTCATAGTGATGTGTTTGATGATCAATTTTCTTTACTTTAGAATGTTGTACAACAGTAGGTGAGAAGAACACAATATCTCCAATATGACGTAGTTTATCAATAATGTTGTTGTCTTCTTAAAATGGACATTAGCTTTCTCTCTAGGACTTAACTCTTCAATGTTAACCTGTTGAGTCACATGACTCATACATTCCATCATTTGTTTATAGATGTCACAACTTCTTGAGGACTCCCTATCTCTAGACTCTGTTCTACAAATTCCTGGCAATCTTTCAATTGACTCAATCTTCTTTTAGCTGATTTCTTCTGCTCTGATAAACACCTGTACTTTTACTATCAGTAACTATGTCCACCTCTTTAGTCAGATGTCTCTCAGATTGATGAAGGATGTCAATTACTTTTTCCACCATGACTGTATCTCCTCTTTGACAACTTTTCCTTGCTCTCTGATCTTGTTCTCACTGTCTGTGAGAGCTGCTAGAACATCACGTAACAGAATTGATCTTTTCACTAACTGACTTAAGACTTGTTTCTAATTTTTTATAATGTTTGGAATAGTAGTCAGAGACTAAGTCATATTCATGATTTCTATGAATACGTACAGTACAGTCATGACAAATGAGCTCTTCACATGTTCCACAAAATATTTTCAAAGGTTCATTATGAGTGGAAACATTTTATTTCCTGCTTCTCAGGAAGTAATTTAGATGCAGAGGTTACTACCTCATCAAGACTTGTTATCTTATGATCAGTAGTAGAAACAAATCGTTTGTGAATGTCGACACATTCTTGACAGACAAACTTGGTACATTCTTTACAGTAACCTGTAGCGTTAGTTGTAGTACAGTTATCACAGGTTACCTGTTGATGTCCTGATACTTTTGTCAAGATAGATTGTAGACCTCCTTGAGGTTGTTAATAAGGAAAAGCTGCAGGAAAGTCAACTGCTCCTGTTGGTTGAGGTAACTGGGTATGATGACGACAAGTGGGACAAGAGATGAAGTAGTTATCTCCTTGAGGATCTAATGGTAGACCCTCCAGACATTGTTGACAGAAAGAATGGAGACATGGTAAGGTCTTAGGGTTAGTATAGAGGTCAAAACATATAGCACATGTGAGCTGTTCCTCTAGATTTTTAATATCCATAGAGGGGGAAATACTGGATACTGCCACAAGAGGAAAGAATTTAAAAGCAAACCTGTATACTTACAGAAATAGCCCTGCTATCTTCAGGTAGGTCCAAAATGTTATATCATGTGATCTTATAGTAACTATAATAACAGTTTGTTATTATACTAATTGTATAATAACTATAATTAACAAATCCTATGCTAATTTGGAGTAAAGACTTTGCTACTTTTGAGTCTCAAATGGTCACACCCATTAATCTTGACTCTCATTTGAGAGTTGGTAGCATCTGTCAAACAGTTGCATATTGGAGGTACCATTAGTCACACCCATTATTTTATTTTTTTTTAGTTGTGAATAGAAAGAATAGAATTCACTGAACAAGATTTGACAGTAGCTCACAATTTAATAGTTGTACGTAAATAATAAAATGACACTCTTTAGACATTGCTAGTTGTTGTGTTGAAAGGAACAAAAAAAAAGAAAATAAATAAATAGTAAATAAATCACATATAAATTAACTACTGACAATATATGACAGGTATGATGGACTAGCTTTAAAGCTTAAAGTTTCTTGTTAGCTTACTTATCTGTCTTTGAGCTACATTGGTTTGACAATGTAGTTAATTCTGAAAATCTTTATAGCTCAATCATTTCACTGTGAGATCAGTATTTTCTAAAAAAAATTATAGGAGACTTTTCACTTTGTTTACATACAGTTATTCATTTACCATACAACAATCTATCTACATACTCACCTATTTTAATTTTGAGAGTATCAGGAGATATAGTTTTAAGTGTTTTCCTTCCTGGTCTCTCATAGTGAGTGTGTATGAGGACATGTTGATCTACACACATGTCCTCCACCTCCACTCTCTCCTCCTCGTCTTCAAGAGAGGAATGTTGATGACAGTAAGCCTCCTTGTTATTGAGAAAGATACAATTCTTATGACAAGCACACATGTAATGGAAGTTAGAGGAGCAGCTGCTGTGAAAACAACCAAAATAGTTTCATAAAGTACATACAAACTATCACACTATATTATTATCTCAATACACTACTAATCTATTATTACAATAATTACAAAATATTACAAATATCCTTCTACGTCAAGTGTTAGTCCATTATGAGTCATTTAAGTGACTCACATTGCTATCATGTCCTTCAAGAGAATATACAAATTGATCATCAATAATTAAAACAGGTTTATATCGTAGTTCTTGACACATTTGACTCAAATATTGACAAACACCATGACATTCCATTGTGTACATAATATACCTGAGTGGTATATACTTCTCTTGCTAGTGGTATATGCTTCTCTAGTGAGCTTATTGTATTTCAAGAATAGAGTGAGAGTTTACTATAACTAATCATTAGCTCGTTTGATTTCCACTAAACAGTTTAAGTAATAATTTTGTATACAAATGTCATCGCTTGCTGTTGTATTTCTATTACTGAGAATATGAATATAGATAATACCTGGTATATGTATAATGAATATAGATAGTCTATCATAGTATAGATGGATAGATGGCTAGTATTGATGTATGTATTACTGTAATCTACATAAAATTTAATAGATATACATGTGGCTTTAATAAGTCTTAAAAGAAAAGAAAATTTTGTTGGACTGATCCAAATGACCCAATCCAATTCATCTTGTGGTACCTCCCTATTTAGTATCCAGGATTCCTAACTAGAACTAACCCACTGCTTTAATTGCTAAGTAGCACTCATAATAAGACTTTGTATTGTTTTACAAGATGTTTAACAAATCAGAACAGATGCTAAAGGAAGTTGTCCATGTTGCAATAGATGTGCTAACTTCTATAGTGATATTGGTATTAACTTAATAACAGAACATTAACAATGTATTAACAAAGTGCAAACAAACTACTACATTGTATTATTATCTCAAATTACTACTAGTCTGTTATTGTTAATATCACACACATACATATATCCTTCTTGCTAAATGTTATTCCAGATGGAGAATTAAAGACCCACACTGCTACCAAAGCTATGTAAAAACTGACCATCAGTAGTGAAGATAGAGATACGATGATTTTCTCGCTCTGTAATGTACATTAGATTATTATCATCTATTACAATCCCTAATGGTTGACTAAGCTGTCCAGGACCAGATCCTTTAGTACCAAATTGAGACAAAAACTGTCCCTCAGAAGTGAATGTCTGAATACGATGATTATTGAAATCAGTTACATGCACAAACTCTCTTTTATCAACAGCAATATTACTGGATTATGAAACTGTCCCTCCGCTGATCCTTTGGTACCAAATGTGTGGGAGAATGTTAGATCAGGATTTAAGACTTGTATACGATGGTTATTGTAATCTGCTACATAAATTTGACCAGTTTAGAAGAAATGGTGATACCACGAGGCCAATTAAATTCCAGTGATCCACTACCCTTGTTTACAATGATTTAATACATTTCCATCCATAGATATCTTCTGGATCTTGTGATTATCAGTAACAAGAATGAAGTTGTTTGAAGTAATAGCTACACCACGAGGACGAGAGAACTTGACATTTCCACTTTTCTCCACTCTTCTGACCAAATGACTTCACTTTCTTTCCATCTCTATCCAGTACTGTAACACACTTACCATCATTCTCACTTACTATAATATGTCCATCGTCAGTCACAGCAACACCCCAGGGTTCAACAAGTTCAGGTATAGTACGTACTGGAGTGATGTTATCAAGGTAAGGGTTAAAAGGGATCACTACTGAGGTACTATCAACTTGGACGTCATTAACTTTGGCATTAACTGATGATGGACTACGAGCAACAGGACTACAATGTATTGTATACACTCCCAGGATGGGTTGTGGTAATGACTGTAGCTGTGATGGGTGTAGTTGTACCAACTGGAACTACACTACAACTGAGTGATGATAGAGGAACAGTAAGAAGACTGGAATCACAAAATTGGATGGAAAGTGGGAATGAAACTGTTTTATTATTCATGGTGATGTGTTGATGATCAATGCTCTTTACTTTACACTGTTGTAGAACAGTAGGTGAGAAGAACACAATATCTCCAATATGATGTAGTGTATCAACAATGTTGCTGTCTTTCTTAAAGTGGACATTAGCTTTCTCTCTAGGATTAAACATTTTCAATGTTAACCTGTTCAGTCACATGACTCATATATTCCATCATTTGCTTTGTAGATGTTACCACTTCTTGTGGACTGCCTATCTCAAGACTGTTCTACAAATTTCTGGCAATCCTTCAGTTGAGTCAATTCATTTCAACTGATTTCTTCTGCTCTGATAACACCTGTAGTTTACCACCAGTGACTGTGTCCACCTCTCTAGTCAGCTGTCTCTCGGACTGACGAAGGATATCAATCATTTCTTCTACCATGACACGTATCTCCTTTTGACAACTTCTCTTGCTCTCTGATCTTATTTTCTCTGTCCATGAGAGCAGTTAAGACATCAGTAACAGCAGTAACCTTGTCAACAACTGACTTCAGACTTGTTTTCAATTTTGGCAATGTTTGGAATAGTAATCAGACACTAAGTCATAATCATGATCTTTATGAATACGTACAGTACAGTGTTGACAAAATTAGTTCTTCACATGTTCCACAAAAGATTTCTAAAGGCTTCTTATGTTTGGAACATTTTATCTCCTGTTTCTCAGGAAGCAATTTAGATGCAGAGGTTGCTACCTCATCAAGACTTGTTATCTTATGATCAGCAATGGGAGCCCAACTCTTGTGAACATCAATACATTTTGGACAAAGAAACTTGGTACATTCTTTACAGTAACCTGTAGCATTAGTTTGTAGTACAGTTATCACAGGCTACCTGTTGATGTCCTGGACACTTTTGTCATTAGACTGTATATCTCTTTGAGATTGTAATTTGGAAAGCTGTGGGAAAGTCAGTGCTCCTGTTGGTTTAGGTAACTGGGTACGATGACGAGGACAAGTGGGACAAGAGAGAAGTACTTATCTCCTTGAGGACACAATGGGGTAAACTCTCCAGACAATGTTGACAGAAAGATGGAGACATGGTAAGGCTTTAGGATAAGTATAGAGGTCAAGACATATAGCACAGGTGAGCTGTTCCTCTAGTTTCTGAGAGCTGTAGAAGAGGAGGTACTAGGTACTGTTTTCTCTGCCATTATGAAATATAGAGAGCAAAACGTGCACTTATAAAAAACACCTGATATCTTAAGATGAGTCAGGTCATGTGATCTTGTGGTATGATTTATAAAAACAACTGTTATGTATAAAATACATTTAGAGAGGACCATATAAGGAGGAAATACAGTATATTATGATAATATGTTATGACTAGTAGATTGAGCTGACACAGATCATGTGATATTGTATTGTAATAAAATAGACTTAGATTCCTTGTATCTCTTAATTAGCTTTTTTATTTTTTATCTTCTACCATTATACATATAAGGTTGTAATAAAAATCTACATAGTATATACTTGTAGTTACAAACATACACACATTGTCATAGTATACATATAATATGATTTTTTTCTTTAAAACCAGTATTTGTAGAAGCCCATACAATATTGTATGGTTATGACATACTGACCTTTAACCCCTAAAACTTTAAAGTCAAAAGCAGGTATCTAAAATGTTCATTTTCTAAAGTAATTTTTACTAACGTAAGGAACATTGTTAGATAAATCTCATCATTCAACAGTTTGAGTAGGTCCATTTCATTTAAATACACATTTACATTATTGTTATATTAGGTGACTATGAAATAAGATGATCCAGTTATTGTGTTAAAAAGCTCAAGCTGATATGGAGATTGTTTTCTTACATTAGCTCCTCATATACCTCATACATTTACTGTTTGGGGTAAGTAAAATCTTTCTAATGTATATTTGTTTCATATACACACATTAAATCTGTTTACCATCAAAGTGGATTATTGTCGACAATATGTATATTTCTTAGAAGAAGCATGATTTAAATTTAAAGAAATATAATAATTTTTTATCATAGTCTATATTATTTATGGTTTTGACTGTTATCTTAATTTGGTATTGAGGTCAAGACATATAGCACAGTTGAGCTGTTCCTCTATTTTCTTGATATCTGTAGAGGAGGATGTACTAGGCCAGGTACAGCTTTCTTTGTCATAAGAAATATAAGACTCAAAATTTAAAAAATCAGGCACGAAGAAGACAATAGACCTAAGATATGCTGAGTTGGTTGGATATTACTTACTGCTCTCTGCTATGAATTTAGAAATAAAAAGGTACACTTGTACTAATAGACCTGATATATTGAGATGAATCAGATTATGTGATTATTTAATGATTTATTATAAAAACAGTTATATTATATTAATGTATTTATAGTGGAGAGTAATACCATGAATTATCGTATACTTAGTTATTACAGTATTGCATTTTATCTATAGACATATCACTATTAACTATCACAGAACATCACTACATAACTGATTATTGTACTATTATTATCTATTATATTATATATTATTATATATTATACTATTATTATATTATTACTATTATTATTATTTTTTTGTATAGTATTGTATTTATCTCTAGACAAACTATTTTATTATCACACTTCACAACTGATTATGATAATTGGAAGTAATTTTTGATTGGTCAATTTAACCACAACACATACTGTTTGAGATGTGCTTTATGACATGATGTCAATACAAGATAAAACAATACAAACAAATGATTGAACCTTTTTTTTTCTAATGTAATGTTTATCTGATACACACGGTTGTTCTAAAAAAGTGTATAGATCATGTGTTATAGATAAAGATATGTACTTTTGTATCATTTTACTTCATTTCACAAAAAAATCTTAATAATGTAATTATGAATAAAGTAGGTGAGTTAAATGTCTTAATATCAATAAAAATAATATATATATATATATATATATATTTGCATAAAGTACACAGTACAAACTATCACACTGTATTATTATCTCAATACACTACTAGTCTGTTATTGTGTAAATCACAAACATACAAATATCTTCTCTGTCAAATGTTACTCCACATGGAACATTAAACTGACCCACAAACTACTACCTTGTCCTCCAAAAGAACGTACAAAAACTGACCATCAGTAGTGAAGATAGAGATACGATCATTACCCCACCTCTGTAATGTACATAAAATTGTTATCATCTATTACAATCCCCCTAATGGTAAATTAAGTTGTCCAGGACCAGATCCTTTGGTACCAAACTGAGATAAAAAACTGTCCTTCAGAAGTGAAGGTCTGGATAACAATAATTTTCGTGTCGTCAGTCACATAGACTAACCCTCGTCTATCAATAGCAGCATATCTTGCATTATTAAAACTGTCCCTCTGTGATCCTTTGGTACCAAATGTGTGGGAGAATGTTAGATCAGGTTTTAAGACTTGTATACGATAGTTTACCACTATCTGCAATATAAAATATGTCCAGTAATAGGAGAAATGGTGATACCATGAGGATGATAAATTCCCATTGGTCCACTACCTTGTTTACCAACTGATTTAATGCTTTTTTTTTCCCATCCATAGATATCTTATGGATCTTATGATCATCAGTAAAAAGAATAAAGTTGCCTGGAGAAATGGCCACAGCACGAGGAGAAGTGAACTTAACATTTCTACTTCCTCTACTCTTTGACCAAATGACTTTTCACCTTTTTTTCCATCTTTTATCTAGTATTGTGACACAGTTATTACCATTCTCACTTACTATAATATGTCCATCATCAGTCACAGCAAACTCCCAGGGTCTATAAAGTTCAGGTATAGTACGTACTGGAGTGGATGTTATCAAGGTAAGGATTAAAAGGGATCACTACTCGAGATACTATCAACTTGGACATTATTTACTTGGATATTAACTTGATGATGACCACGAGTTAAGGACTACAATGTATTGTATTACATTCCAGGATGGGTGGTGGTGGAGACCTGGTAGGCTGTGATGGGTGTAGTTGTACCAACTGACAAACATTACAACTGAGTGTGATAGAGGAACAGTAAGAAGAACTGGAATCACAAAATTGGATAGATAGTGGGAATGAAAAAATGTTTTATTATTCATTGTGATGTCTGATGATCAATTTTCTGACTTTACACTGTTGTAGGAGAGTAGGTGAGAAGAAACACAATATCTCCAATATGACGTAGTGTGTATCATAATGTTGCTGTCTTTCTTAAAGTGGACATTAGCTTTTCTCTAGGATTAAACTCTCAAATCTTAACCTGTTCAGTCACATGACTCATATGTTCCATCATTTGTTTTGTAGATGTTACCACTTCTTGAGGACTGCCTATCTCAAGACTCTGTTCTACAAAGTTCCTGGCAATCTTTCAATTGAGTCAATCTTGTTTCAACTGATTTCTTCTGATCTGATAACACCTGTAGTTTACTACCAGTGACTGTGTCCACCCTCTCTAGTCAGCTGTCTCTCAGACCTGATGAAGGATATCAATCATTTCTTCCACCATGACATGTATCTCCTCTTTGACAACTTCTCCTTGCTCTATGATCTTATTTTCTCTGTCCATGAGAGCAGTTAAGACATCAGTAACAGCAGTAACCCCCCCCCCCCCCCCCCCCCCCCCCCCCCCCGTCAACAACCCCCCACCCCCCCCCCCCCCCCCCCCCCCCCCCCCCCCCCCCCCCCCCCCCCCCCCCCCCCCCCCCCCCCCCCCCCCCCCCCCCCCCCCCCCCCCACCCCCCCCCCCCCCCCCCCCCCCCCCCCCCCCCCCCCCCCCCCCCCCCCCCCCCCCCCCCCCCCACCCCCCCCCCCCCCCCCCCCCCCCCCCCCCCCCCCCCCCCCCCCCCCCCCCCCCCCCCCCCCCCCCCCCCCCCCCCCCCCCCCCCCCCCCCCCCCACCCCCCCCCCCCCCCACCCCCCCCCCCCCCCCCCCCCCCCCCCCCCCCCCCCCCCCCCCCCCCCCACCTTCCCCCCCCCCCCCCCCCCCCCCCCCCCCCCCCCCCCCCCCCCCCCCCCCCCCACCCCCCCCCCCCCCCCCCCCCCCCCCCCCCCCCCCCCCCCCCCCCCCCCCCCCCCCCCCCCCCCCCCCCCCCCCCCCCCCCCACCCCCCCCCCACCCCCCCCCCCCCCCCCCCCCCCCCCCCCCCCCCCCCCCCCCCCCCCCCCCCCCCCCCCCCCCCCCCCCCCCCCCCCCCCCCCCCCCCCCCCCCCCCCCCCCCCCCCCCCCCCCCCCCCCCCCCCCCCCCCCCCCCCCCCCCCCCCCCCCCCCCCCAACCCCCCCCCCCCCCCCCCCCCCCCCCCCCCCCCCCCCCCCCCCCCCCCCCCCCCCCCCCCCCCCCCCCCCCCCCCACTTCCCCCCGACCCCCCCCCCCCCCCCCCCCCCCCCCCCCACCCCCCCCCCCCTTTCAGACTTGTTTTTCAATTTTTGACAATGTTTGGAATAGTAATTAGACACTAAGTCATAATCATGATCTCTATGAATACGTACAGTACAGTGTTGACAAATGAGCTCTTCACATGTTCCACAAAAGATTCCTAAGGGCTTTTTATGTTTGGAACACTTTATCTCCTGCTTCTTGGGAAGCAATTGGAGAAGCCAGAGGTTGCTACCTCCTCAAGACTTCTTATATTATGATCAGCAATGGGAGCCCAACTCTTGTGAACATCGATACATTTTGGACAGAGAAATTTGGCACATTCTTTACAGTAACCTGTTGGTTATTAGTTGTAGTACAATTTATCACAGGTTATCTGTTGTATGTCCTGACACTTTTATCATTAGATTATAGACCTCCTTGAGATTGTTAATGAGGAAAGCTGTAGGAAAAGTCACTTACTCTTGTTGGTTGAGTTAACTGGGTCTGTATGATGAACGACAAAGTGGGGGAAAGAGATGAAGTAGTTTATCTCCTTGAGGACACAATGGTAAACTCTCAGGACATTTGACAGAAAGAATGGAGACATGTAAGTCTTAGGTTGGTATAGAGGTTAAGACATATAGCACAGGTGAGCTGTTTTCTCTGCTTTCTTGAGAGCTGTAGAGGAGGAGGTCTAGGTACTGCTTTCTCTGCCATAATAGGGGTAGAGAATTCAATTCTTAAAGAAAACCTATAAACCTATATTAGTAGCAGAGCAATAAAAAGCAGATGATATTATAGAGTTAGCCTTCCTTAATAATACGTGATATAATACGTAGGAAAATAATGATGTACACTGTAAAAATTGATAGGTTGACTTAATCATTATTTGGTTATGTAGGTTGCAATTACAATCTTATTTTTGTTTAAAAAGTAATCATGATACTGTTTTAATTACTAATTACTACTGCTTATATAGCTATATAAACATTAATTTCATAGTACTTTAAGTAATCAAAATAGTGTTATATTTACATTATGTATATACAACTTATTATAACTATGTATTAGTTAAATCAACTAATTAGTATTTACAGTGTATTTAGTGTAATAATGCACTTAATGTATATCTGCTTGTCTTCACGAATCACATCTGTACCAATGCATATAATATGTAGGAAATAACACTATTATTTAATGCATTTAATGTCACAGTTGTACCTGTGCTGCTGTTATTATCTTGTCAATTATCTGACTGCAAGTTTATAATGTTCATAGAACAATTCCATAGTCAATTTATTATATTATTTTATTATTATTTTATCAGTAATTCTATTGTTTACTTTTGACTACTAGATAATTTCAATGGATTCAGTGCTATTGTTGTACTTTCAAAGTCTTCAATAAATGCATTGAAGTAAATTTTTGGTGAAAGAATGAGTAGAAGGGTTACTAACAATGGTGAACTGGATCGAGATTTTATAATAAAGTGTGGCTACAAGATAGCAACACACACAACATTATTAATTGATTAGTTATAAAAGATCCCAGTAATTCGTTTCTCCTCTACCTCATTCAATACTCAGCATTAATATCATATATTCTTCATACAATTACAGTACAGTTCATATTTATGATACAGTATTTCTATCTACCACATCTAATGTATCTTACTGACAGTATATGGGTATGGTACATGTACATGTACCATATATAGGTATGGTACATGTACATGTACAATATATGGGTATGGTACATTACATTACAGAATATATGGCATGGTACATGTACATGTACAATATATGGGATGGTAATGTTCTAACTGTACATGTACAATATATAGGTATGGTACAGGGTACATGGTACAATATATGGCATGGTACATGTACATGTACAATATACAGGTATGGTACGTAGATAATAGAATAATATTTATATTATTGTTGTATTAGGTGACTATGGAATAGATGATCCAGTTATTGTGCTAAAAGCTCAAGCTGATATGGAATTGTTCTTACATTAGCTCCTAATAAGACCTCATACATTTACTGTTTGGGGTAAGTATATTTTCTAATGTATCTTTGTTTCATATACACACAGTAAATCTGTTACCATTATTAGGAATTCATTGTCAACACTATGTATATTTCTTTTAAGAAAAGCATGATTTAAATATTAAAAGAAATATAATAAATTTTTTTTATCATAGTCTTATACTATCTATGGTTTGACTGTTATCTTAATTTGGTATTGAGGTCAAGGGGCATATGACCCGATTTAGCTGTTCCTCTAGTTTCTAGATATCTGTAGGAGGAGGATAGTACTAGGCCAGGGTACAGCTTTCTTTGTCATAAGAAAATATAAGACTCAAATTTAAAAAAATCAAAGCACAACGAAGACAATTAGACCTAAGGATACTGCTGAGTTTTGTTGGATAATTAATTACTGCTCCTCTGCTGATGATTCAGAAATAACAAAGGTACACTTGTACTAATAGACCGGATAATATTGAGATGAACTCATATTATGAGTGATTATTTAATGATTTATAATAAAAACAGTTATATTATATTTAAGTGTATTTAAATAATGGAGAGTAAATACATCACATTATCATACCTTAGTTATTACAGTATTGTATTTTATCTATAGACATATCACTATTAACTATCACAGAACATCACTACATAACGGATTATTGTACTATTATTATCTAGTTATATTAATATTATTATATATTATACTATTTATAGTATTACTATTATTAATATGTTACTATAGTACTATATTTATCTCTAGACAAACTATTTTATTATCACATAACATCACTTCACAACTGATTATGATAATTGGAAGTAATTTTTTGATTGGTCAATTTTAACCACAGCACACTCTTTTTGAGATGTGCTTTTATGACATGATGTCAATACAAGATAAACCCAATGCAAACAAATGATTGAACTTTTTCTAATGTAGTTTATCTGATACACTGGTTGTTCTAAAATGTATAGATCATGTGTTTATAGATAAAGATATGTACTTTGTATCATTTTATACTTCATTGCACAAATAATCTTAATAATCTAATTATGATAAAGTAGTGAGTTAAATGTCTTAATATCAATAAAATATATATATATATATATATATATATTTTTTCATAAAGTACACAGTACAAACTATCACACTGTATTATTATCTCAATACACTACTAGTCTGTATTGTGTAAATCACAAACATACAAATATCCTTTCTCTGTCAAATTTACTCCACATGGAACATTAACTGACCCACACTACTACCTGTCCTCCAAAAGAACGTACAAACTGACCATCAGTAGTAAAGATAGAGATACGGATTATTATCCCCCTCTGTAATGTACATTAGATTGTTATCATCTATTACAATCCCTAACTGGTAATTAAGTTGTCCAGGACAGGATCCTTTGGTACCAAACTGAGATAAAAACTGTCCTTCAGAATTTGAATGTTCTGGATACGATAATTTTCTGTATCAGTGATGTAGACTAACCCTTGTGTATCAATAGCAACATATCTTGGATTATTAAACTGTCCCTCAGCCGACCCTTGGTACCAAATGTGTGGGAGAAAGTTAAATCAGAATTAAGACTTGTATACGATAGTTACCACTATCTGCAATATAAATATGTCCGCTATAGGAGAAAATGGTGATACCACGAGGTTGATTAAATTCCATTGGTCCACTACCCCTTGTTTACCAACAGATTTAATGCTTCTCTCCTCCATAGATATCTTATAGATCTTGTGATCATCAGTAACAGAATGAAGTTGCCTGGAGAAATGGCCACAGCACGAGGAGAAGTGAACTTAACATTTCTACTTCCTCTACTCTTCTGACCAAATGACTTCACCTTTTTTTTGCCATCTTTATCTAGTATTGTGACACAGTTATTACCATTCTCGCTTACTACAATATGTCCATCATTAGTCACAGCTACTCCCCAGGTCTATAAAGTTCAGATATATACGTACTGAGTGATGTTATTAGGTAAGGATTAAAAAGGATCACTACTGAGATACTATCACCGTGGACATTATTTACTTGGATATTAACTTGATGATGACCACGAGTAAAGGACTACAATTTATTATATACACTCCAGGATGGGTGTGGTAGTGTGACTGTAGCTGTGATGGGTGTAGTTTTACCAACTGGTACTACGCTATAACTGAGTGATGATAGAGGAACAGTAAGAAGACTGGAATCACAAAATTGAATAGATAGTGGGAATGAAACTGATTTTTTATTCATGATGATGTGTTGACAATCAATCTTCTTGACTATACACTGTTGTAGAACAGAAGATGATAGGCATATAATATCTCCAATATGACTTAGTGTATCAATAATGTTGCTATCTTTCTTAAAGTAAACATTAGCTTTCTCTCTAGGATTAAACTCTTCAATGTTAACTGTTGAGTTACATGACTCATATGCTCTATCATTTGTTTTGTAGATGTCACCACTTCTTGAGGACTGCCCATCTCAAGACTCTGTTCTACAAATTCCTGACAATCTTTCAGTTGACTCAGTCTTCTTTCAGCTGATTTTTTCTTTTCTAATAAGACTTCTAGTTTTACTACCAGTTATTGTGTCCACTTTCTAGTCAGCTGTCTCTCAGACTGACGAAGGACTTCAATCATTTCTTCCACCATGACATGTATTTCCTCTTTGACAACTTCTCCTTGATCTCTGATCTCATTCTCTCTGTCTTTGAGAGCTGTTAGGACATCAGTAACAGCAGTGACCTTATAACTAACTGACTTCAGACTTGTTTTCAATTTTTTACAATGTTTGGAATAGTAATCAGAGACTAAGTCATAATCATGATCTCTATGAATCGCATGGTACAGTCATGACAAATGAGCTCTTCACATGTTGCACAAAATATTTTCAAAGGTTCATTATGAGTGGAACATTTTATCTCCTGCTTCTCGGGAAGCAATTTAGATGCAGAGGTTGCTACCTGATCATCAAAGACTTGTTATCTTATGATCAGCAATGGGAGCCCAATTCTTGTGAATGTCAATACATTTTTGGACAGAGAAACTTGGTACATTCTTTACAGTAACCTGTGGCATTAGTTGTAGTACAGTTATTACAGGTTACCTGTTTATGTCCTGACACTTTTGACATTAGATTGTAGACCTCCTTGAGGTTGTTAATATGAAAAGCTGTAGGAAAGTCTGCTACTCCCTGTTTGTTGAGGTAACTGGGTATGATGACGACAAGTGGGACAAGAGATGAAGTAGTTATCTCCTTGTGTATCCTGTGGTAGACCCTCCACACATTGTTGACAGAAAGAATGGAGACATTGTAAGGTCTTAGGGTTGGTATAGAGGTCAAGACATATAGCACAGGTGAGCTGTTCCTCTAGTTTGTTGATAGCTATAGAAGAGGAGGTACTGGGTACTGTTTTTTCTCTGCCATAATATGATATAGAGAGCAAACTATGTACTTGCATAAATAGCCCTGATATCTTGAGATGAGTCAGATTATTTGATCTTGTTGCAAATGGTTACAAAAAAACATCTGTTATATATAAAATACATTTTTAGAGTGCACCCATATAAGGAAATAATTTATATTATAATAATATGTTATGACTAGTAGATTGAATTGATACAGATGATGTGATTATCTGACATATTGTATTGTATTGTAACCTCGCTGTGCGTGGGCGGATTACTGTAGTGCTGCATTGTGTGTGTGTCTGTTACCCGGGCAAATGGCTTTGAACTGCTTTAACTCGGCAAATACGGCACTGGTAGCCAGCCACCAAACTATAGTGGATGGTAGCAAAAGTTCTGTACTTCTTAAAAATACTGCCAAAAGAAGCGTCAAACGAACAAAAAAGCTTTAAAATTCTGAAAAAACCTTTCAAAAAGCACAACTTTCAGTGAAGACTCGAGAGTTCAATAAAAACCTCCTGCATACAGCTTATGACATTTTCCAACTTTTTAAGGTGAGAATTTTTGCAAAAAAATACTTCTTTGGAAAGTTATGACAGTTTTACTAACTTTTGGCAGTTAACTTTTAACTTTTTTGTTAATTTATATTATAATTATACTGTACAGATTTTCCTGGTTACTTTTGTAGAGATTTTAATATAACTTTGTGTGATCATCTCTACTTTGTTTCTTTCCTTTTGGTATAGTCATCACTATATCTTCCTTCGTTTTTTTCAAAATATTTTTTATTACTTGTTTGGATTCTTTTATGAGCAATATGTTCTGTTCTTTACATGACACACACACACACATTATATATATATATAATATGTTTTTTCTTTAAAACCAGTATTTGTAGAGCCCATACAATATTATATGTTATGATGTACTACCTTTAACCCCTAAACTTTAAAGACAAAGCAAGTATCTAAAATGTTCATTTTCTAAGTAATTTTTTACTATGTAAGGAACATTGTTAGATAAATCTTATCATTCAACAAGTTTGAGTTAGTTCATTTGATATAAATAGATATTTATATTATTGTTATATTTGATGACTATGGAATAAGATGATCAAATTATTGTGTTAAAAGTTTGAGATGATCTGGAGATTGTTCTTATATTATCTCCTAATATACCTTATATATTTACTGCTTGAGGTAAGTAATCTCTTTAATGTATATCTGTGTCATGTACACATATTAGATCTGTTTTATCATCAAAGTGGATTATTGTCAATCTGTATATTTTCTTGAGTTAGACCATTTTATATACCAAGAAGTCAACTTACATCATCATGAATTCAATTAAAGGATAGAAAGACTAAAAATCCATTGACCTTTTATGTCTCTAGAGAGAACAAACAAGTTATAATATATAGTAGAACATCTCATCTCTATGAGTTAATGTGTACAATTTTATTAAGTTAATTAAATTTATTAAGTTAACCCTCTCTCTTATAAGGTTATTTATACTAAGACAGTGTTACAGTGTCATCATATGTACATTGTGTGATTATGTGATCAAACTTTGTTCACTTGTTGAAGAGCAATTTTACAAATGTTCCCATTATGAAAGAAGTAGGTGAGTTAAAATGTCTTAATATCCAAAAAATAATATATATATTTTCTTAAAAGTACATACAAACTATCACACTGTATTATTATATCTCAATACACTACTAGTCTGTTATTACTAAAATCACAAACATACAAATATCCTTCTCTGTCAAATGTTATTCCACATGGGTTATTAACTGACCCACACTACTACCATGTCTTCCAAAAGAACATACAAACTGACCATCAGTAGTGAAGATAGAGATACAATAATTACCCCACTCTGTAATGTACATTAGATTGTTATCATCTATTACAATCCCAAATGGTTGATTAAGTTGTCCAGGACCGGATCCTTTGGTACCAAACTGAGATAAAAACTGTCCTTCAGAAGTGAATATCTGGACACGATGATTATTGTAATCGGTCACATATACTAACTCTTGTGTATCAATAGCATGTCTATTGGATTATTAAACTGTCCTTCGGCTGATCCTTTTGTACTAAATGTGTAGGAGATTGTTAGATCAGGATTTAAGACTTGTATACGATGGTTATAGGAATCTGCAATATAAATATGTCCAGTTATAGGAGAAATGTGACACCATGAGGATGATTAAATTCCAGTGGTCCACTACCTTGTTTACCGACTGATTTAAGACATTTCCCATCCATAGATAATTTCTGGATTTTGTGATTATCAGTAACAAGAATAAAGTTGTCTGGAGTAATAGCTACACCACGAGGATAATGGAATTTGATATTTTATTTTTCTATACTTTTCTGACCAAAAGACTTTCATTTTCTTTCCATCTCTATCTAGTACTGTGACACAGTTATTTACCATTCTCGCTTACTATAATATGTCCATCATTAGTCACAGCAACTCCCCAGGGTCTATAAAGTTCAGATATAGTATGTACTGGAGTGATGTTATCAATGTAAGGATTAAAAGGGATCACTACTAAGGTATCATCAACTTGGACATCATTAACTCGGACATTAACTTGATGATGACC
>NW_024533624.1:15000-47363 GCF_016097555.1 Gigantopelta aegis | reverse complement strand
TTTAAAAGGACAAATTATAATAAAGACAAAAACTCTTTCCTTAAGTGGGGGTAGCTTGGTGTTTTTACGTTTATGATTGAGTGTTAACTCCCCCAAAAAATCCTTGTATGTAAGTACTGTATGGAAGGTGTGGGTAGGGATGTGTATAAGTTTGCTGAATGCTGAATAAATTCAAATATTTCCTGCATTTATCTAGGAAAAAGTTTCCACTTTACAATGTTTTGGAAAATGGATGGTTTATATTAGGTTGTAGTATTTCCACTTGTTAAAATTACCAATTAAAGTAATAGTGTTGTATTTTTGATGGTATTTTACTTACTCTTTACTAAAATTCAATGTAGAAAATACCTTGTTTTTGAAACATTTGGTTTTATGTTGGTTATTTTGAGTCAAAATACCAGTACATACATGTTATATAGTCCCACCTACATACCTGTAGTGGATGCATTATTTAAATTGTTATCAAAAGTGGAAAATATCCATGACTAATATAAAAGCATTATTATTAGTGGATAAGGATACATGTTGTATATATCATTATTATATTAATAAAAATATTTTTTATCTCTCCTATAAAGAAATGTTTTTGATCAAGGGTTTAAATATTAATCCAGTATATTCTTTTGCCAGTTTAATTTTCTTGGTAAACAATTTGAAGTAGTCACTAGCCACATCAACTGACATGTTGACATCATGTGACATGAACCATATGCACTATAAGGAAAATGACCTAATAAAAGGAAATTAAAATGTACATATATAAATTATAAATAATTCATTATAAATTAATAATTTATTAATCATATATATATATATATATATATATATATATATATATTAATCATATAAAAAGTCTTTAGCGTACATCCATTTAATCCTTGGATAAAGTATATACTTTTCATGTCATTAGTTAGTATCATAAGGTTTGATACGTCTTAAGAAAATCTTGTAAGTAGGTCACAAGCTAATTCATAACTAACCATTAATCCTAAATATTATAAATATAGTCAATTCATAGCCAATGATATATGTAGAGAAAAAGTGAGCCATTTCATAGACTAATTGGATGGTAGACCTAAATTCAGTAAGACAGTCATTAATAATAATCAAATAATGGCAAATGAATAAATGCTCAGTTCAAACATGGTTCTGACTGAGGATTGTGAGTTTGTATACAGTATACATATAATACAGCTGATATAATAATTTGCCTAATATCATACTATTATGCCATTAGGTGTGATACTAATGAGTGACTGAACTCAAATAGCAATGCAGCAATGGAAAAGTCAAAATCTGAACCACCAATATCATCTCAATTATCAGACTTAAAAGGAAGGAAATCAAATTTTCAAACATCAAAACCAACGATCACAAGCAAATACAACTTGTAGTTCACTACTTCAATCTTTATCTAATGAGCAGTCACAATTTGCTAATGCTTTAAACAGATAGTAATAACAATAAAATTTTACTTTCTTCTCTTAAATCAAATAAATCAGGAAAACAGAATAATGTCCTCTTACTAAAATCTTCACAGCCTCACATTCACATTAGCCCCAAATGCAAGAAAGAATACCAACACACACAATAAAAAACTTCACAAGCATATAAACACAAAAAAACAACACAACCAAGATGCTAAACAAATAAATACCATCAAGTGCAAAATCAAAACTATGTTATCACCTCATAGATGTGTTATGAGGAAGCACGCACATTTTGAAATCAGGAGAACCATTTTAACATCAATTGTTAGAAATCTACAGTGGAGCTGGAGTCACTTGCTATTGGAATAGTTGAAAGAACCATGGTTCCACCAGTTTATGAAAGATGGTGAACCAAAATTTCGTTCTTCTTCTAGGATTGCTGTTAAAAGAAAAAGTTGAATGAGTTGTACCAACAGGAGCGAAGCAGTTTACTTCATGAGGTCAATATTGTATGCAAAACCACACGTAACACTTGATTTCTGGACAGGGAGTGATGATCATAGCTTTATGGGTGCACTATTCGTTATATACATGAGAGAGAAAGAGAGCTGAAGAGTGCCATGCTATTTTTCACATGAAGTTTCCACCACCACATACATCTGAGAATGTAAGAATTAAATTTGAGATGAACTAGTTCATTGTGGAGTTAGCTGTTTCCAGATTGTCACAGATAATGCTCCCAACATGAAAAGTGCCTTCCGTGTCTCTCCAGATGATGAAGATGATAGCCATGATGATACCAATGAAACCATTGACTCGAGTTACTGGTCACCACAGCCATTGATTCATTTTGATGGATGGATTGCCTACAACTTGAACAATTATTTTTTCAAGTAACAGTTACCTTCATTTCATAAGATAATTCATTTGAGTCTTTTTTGATATAATTTTGGTCTGGTGCACAAATACACGAAAGTAGATGTGAATTTAAAAAATAAGTACAGTAAATACATGACATTTTAAATAATAAAAGTAAATAGAGAGTACGAGAAAAAAAAAGTAGATGTTTCCATTCTCTGAGAGACTTGCATAGTTTAGCCTCACGGTGGTCGGCAGTGGTCGGCCCCAACCACTGCTAGGCGGTAGCCGACCATCAACCGTGTCTGCCCGACCATTTCTACGCTCGCGAACGACTTGGCTACCTTTGCCGTAGCTACGCATGCGCACACGTTTATCACACTTGTTTGCCAGTAAAAAAATGGGTTGTTGTTGGAAGATGGATCTAATTCTTGTGCTACGGAGGACAAGATCGAGGAAGACGTACCCGCCTCGCAAGATTAGAAACAGAATGCAGGAGCAAACATTAGATTCATTACTACGCATTGCTATCGAAGGACCACCCCTCAACTCTTTCCCTGTCGCTGAAGCTGTTGCTCTATGGGCCAGTAAAAAACAAAGAAGATTATACCACTAATTTAGTCTGTAGATAAAACTGGATAGTACTCATTCCATGTACAACAAATTTGCATTATTCTTTGTTATTATGTAATATACATGTGTATGATTATTTTATAATTGGCCCCCACTAAAACTAGTCTAGGCAGAACCCTGACATGATTGCAAGAAAATTGAAACACGTTCAATTCATGACAATAAAGTTGCATCAACATTAAAAAGGACCGCGCTCCTCCCATTAATTAAACATGGGCAACCAAAGAAGACGATCTAATCATGTACGTAAGGAGATTCCTACCAATCTCACGACAACTCGTTGGACTGAAAGCAACGTGGAACAGCTAATAAAACACTGCTAAAAGCAAACCTGTCTTTATGATGTAAACAACAAAAGGATATAAAGATAGAAATAAAAGAAAAAACTACTTTAGAAAATATAGCTTCAATGTTAGCCACAACAGTTAAGAACTTAGATGTTTAGATACACTTTTATGAAATTTAATATCTAGAAATTGAGGTTAAAAGCAAAATTAAGTCGCTCCATACTACATATAGCCAGGGAAAAGAAGAAAAAAAAATTTTAAAAATGGGACAGGAGTTGATGAAGTTGATCAAAAGACATGAAATTTTTGAAGATTTACGTTTCCTGGATTATTTTATTATATCAAAATCTACAGTTTCAATTTTTGAAAATAGAGGATAGTAATTAATTATAATTTATAATTAAGTAAGTTATAAGTGGTATTATATCACGTTGTATTGCCAAGAAACTTCACCTTCTTTTGTACAAAAGTACTGGCACATAGTGTCACCTATTGTTTTAGCAGCGCTGGAAACAATTGCTACCTTGTCGATGTAAAGGTTGTAATCCATTACTTAGTTCTTTTCGCCAACTTGCCAACTGCACTTCATGTGTCATTGGGTCTTCCATGTCAATACTGTGTGGTGGCATGTACACACTTTGAGGAATATTGTGAGATCGAAGATAATTGTGTAGAACACAACTTGCTAGAGTAATTACTTCCACTTTCTCAGGAGATAAACAGATTGGAGTCATAAAAACTCTAAACCTATTTGATAAAATCCCAAAGCATTTTCTACAGTTCTCCTAGCCCAGCTTAGTTTCTACCTTGTGATGCCATTTTGAGAATATGGTTAAAGTAAATATGTACTTAATGTGAACGCATCATCAGCTACTAGTACATATGGCATAATGTGTTGTGATCCAGGTAAAATAGTTGGTTCTGGGATGTTTAGTTGACTATCTTCAAGGATACTCTTCTGTTACATCTGGTGTCGACATAAACAAATTTGTAATCTGCGTCAACAATAGCCATCAGTACTATGCTAAGGAAGCAGTTGTAATTAAAATAATATAATCCACTTTGATGTGGTGGTCTAGTCATAATATGTTTCCCATCTAGTGCCCCAATACAGTTACTAAAATTCCATAGCTCTTCATACTTTCTTGGAACATTTAGCCATTCATTTTCGTTGTAGGTAACCATATAATGTAAAATATGTATTAATTTTATAGAAAGCAATGAATCTACGGCTGAATCTGTCTTATCAGAAGATGATGAAGTTAAATCTACAAACAACCTCTACCTTATCACAAAACTAAATTATCCAAAAAAGCAAGACAAGAAGAAAAAGAGGATAAGCTAAGCTATAGCCTGCATGGAAAAAACAGCTATACCTATTCAAAGATTCAGATGAATACAACATTTTGGTAAACCACGTAGCACATGAACTATGATCCAATCAGTAATGCTAAAATACAAAGATGGGTGAAGTGGAGTATTCAAAATACACTGTACATGGCTCAGTCTGATATGATCCCATCCAGACAACATCCTTTTCCTATAATGTTTCAAAGTGACTACACTGGTCCACAGTTTTCACCACCTCAGGCTAAAAACAAATTACTATCCACATGCAGAGTGCAGATTATCCAAGTTCAGTTTCATCATGTTCACCACTATCCCCTGATATGAACATTAATTTCTTAGTTAACATTAATTGTTAATTGTGGTATAAAGTATAATCTTAACCAATTCTTTTGATAATGAGTTTCACTAGAGCTTGACAATGTTTGAGGAATAATTTTGCCTATAGATTGAGCAGAAATCCTGTACAAAAATTTAAGACTTTCAAACTTTCTCCTACAAAAACATGTATTTGAATTTATCAAGTAGTGGTAATCAGTGATTGACAACTGACCTGTTGCTAAGTATCTTAATGTTACTGCTAGTCTCTCTCCACGTGGAATAGCATCCCTCGTATTGTATCTTTATATGTTATTTGTGGAGCAATTTTGACAAGTAACTCTTCAAAAGAAGTACTATATATTCCTCAAAAAATTTCTGTACGAAAAAGTAGTGTCCATCATCTCTGTGGTATTTTAGCATAAATTTACACTTAGTTGTTATATTATTATCACTTTTGTCACTGTAAATGTAAATTGGTGTTATTTCCTTGGTATTATTATTTGTTTTTTTGTTCTTGTATAAATAGTTCATTTTTGTTTTGGTTAAAGTAGAAGAGAAAAGAATTTTCTTAGAGTTCTATCATTACCCCTGGCAACCGCAAGCAAAGATATCAACGATATCACAATTGGCGACAAGGGTTGTGGATTTTTCGCTATTATCATGGCAACTTTCACAGTTCGAAAACTCTCAAAGAATTTAACTCAAATGAGGGATCAATCACCTCATATCTGGAACGTGTTGACATTTACTTTACTGCAAACTCTGTTCCAGGGTACAAGCAAGTTCCCATTCTTCTGACCTGTATTGGTACGTCTACGTATACTCTTCTCAGTGATCTTCTTGCTCCATCTTCGCCCAGCACCAAGTCCCTGGCCGAGATCTCAGATGTTCTGCATTTTGAACCAAAGAGAGCCATCATAACTGAACGGTATCACTTCACAAACGCAATCAAGCCGTGGGGGGAACCTATCGCTGATTATGACGCTGCTCTATGCAAACTAGCGACTAACTATAAATTCGACTGGATCGACTGGAACAACAAGGAATAATCAGGAAGGTTCGACTGCAGTGAGTGGGCTGCACCTATTGTTGTAGTGCCTAAGAAAGATGGAAGGTTCCGCCTGTGTGGTGACTCAAAGGTGACAATCAACCAAGCTCTGTCTATAGACCAATACCCATTGCCTAAGCCAGCAGACTTGTTCACTACTTAGATAAGGGGACTGTATTTAGCAAATTGGATCTCTCTCAAGCCTATCTGCAACTACTGGCAAAACCAAAGAGGATCACCTGCGTAACCAAGGAGAAGTTTTCCAACGCCTGGAGAAACATGGGTTCAGACTTAAGCAAGAAAAGTGCATTTTTCTTCAAGAATCTGTTGAGTGTCTAGGTCAACAGATTGATCGAACTGGTATACAAGCAGTACCAAGCAAGATTGATGCTATTGTAAATGCTCCAGAACCTACAAATATCCAGGAAACTTAGATCATTCCTTGGATTATTGAACTACTATGGGAAACTCTCATTCGGAATCTTTCTAGTATCTTACATCCTCTTAATCAATTACTTCAAGTACAACAGAAATGGGACTGGACAGAAGAATGTTCTCAAGCTTTCAATAGGGCCAAAGACCAGTTAACATCTTCAGAAGTGCTGATACCCTATGACCCCAAATTAATGCCGATGGATTATCTCGCCTCCCATTACCAGTTACAGGAAAGGCAGCACAAGATGAAGTGAGTATATTCAACATTTCTCAGGTACAGGCACTCCCTGTTACTGTTAAACATGTACAAGTTGCTACATGTCGAGATCCTGTGCTAAGCAAAGTTATCACTTACATTATGTCTGGTTGGCCAGACCAAGTATCTGAAGAGTTCAAACCATATTATTCCAGAAGAGAAGAAATCGGAATTCAAAGTGGGTGTTTAATGTGGGGTATTCGTGTAATCCTACCAAAGACTCTACAACAGCAAGTCTTACAAGCACTCCATGAGAACCACCCCGGCATACCAGGGTGAAATCTGTTCCTAGGATCTATGTGTGGTGGAATGGCATGGACAAAGATATTGAAGACCTAGCCAAGTCATGCATCAAGTGTCAAGAACAAAAGTCAAATCCTCCAGTAGCACCACTGCATCCATGGGTCTGGCCAACAGCAACATGGAAGAGAGTTCATGTGGATTTCGCTGGACCTTTCTAGACAAGATGTTCCTGATACTGTTAGATGCACACTCTAGGTGGCCAGAAGTTGTGCCAATGTCTTCCACGACAGCTTCAGAGACCATTGAGGCTCTCCAAATCATTTTCTCAAAGTATGGTTTACTGGAACAACTTGTATCTGATAATGGACCCCAATTTTCATCAGATGAATTTGCACAGTTCATGAGAGCCAATGGAATCAAGCATATCCAGAGCGCTCCTTATCACCACACATCCAATGGTCTTGCTGAGAGGTTTGTTTAGACCTTCAAAAGAGCTATGAAAGCTGGAGAAAAGGATGGTGGATCTCTGAACACACGGCTATCACAATTTCTATTCGATTATCGATCAATATCTATGCAACTACAAACGTATCACCTGCTGAACTGTTTCTACGGAGAAAGATTCAAACTCGATTCGATCTCTTAAAATCAGATGTAGAGAGTTTCGTGACCTCTAAGCAGTCACAACAGACCAGAAGAAGCATCACAATAGCCATTCCAAACTCAGGAACTTTACACAGGGTCAACTGGTGATGGCAAAAGTCTTCAATTCATGCAACAAATGGGTTCCCGGCCTGATAGAGGAATGTTCGGGACCCCTTTTCGTACACTGTTAAACTACAAGATGGCAAGATTATACACAGGCATGCTGACCCATTTACGTGACAGATCTACATTTGCTCCTACTGAGTGTACATATCCTGATTTTGACTTATTCCCACATCAGAGCTCTGAATTATCCCCAAGATCGGAACCATCTACCAATGTTCCCGTTAGATGTTATCCTCAGAGGAATCGTCGTCCCCTGACAGACTTATAATGTGATTTTGGACTTATACATTTAACCCTTAGAGAACCGACGCCTATTATAATTAAATTTTAAATTAATTGCATGGGGAGTTCACGTGAACACATTTTAAAAAACGCGACGAGTTTCTTATTAGCAGACTTGCTGTTCTAGTTGTTTTTCGTCTCTTGTACTTGTATTAAGCGCTTTCTGAGTGCACTAAAGGTTGCTGCTTGTCTTGAAGATTGTAATTAATCGTATAACGAAGACTCGCGTTTATGTAGGAGTTCTACGCATACGGTGAAAGACTCGGCCTATTGGCCCTGTGTAAAAGGTGAGATAAGAGTGACAAGTAACTCACTGTATAGTATTTATAGTATATACTTATATCTTAGATAGCGTTTAGAAAGTTTGTAATATATGTTAGCCCAATAGTCATGTTCCTGACTAATGGTAAATATGATAGCAATATTATGTTATGTGATGTGTACATATAGCAAGTACGGTAACAGTAGGAGTTAACAGTCTCATAGTGATCCTAGTTATTTGTCTCTTTTCGAGTATGATAGCTTTTGAAGCATTCATCTGGGCATAGAGCTGGGTTGTCAGTACATGTAGAACAAACATACAAGGTTAAATGCCTTTCACCCATTTTCTGAACGATCACTGCATACAACACAGTCTCTTCTTTTTTGCCGCTTTTCTAGGAAATGAGGCTGTCCACTTAGTCGGTCAATGTTGGATGATGCAGTTGAAACTGGTCATGATGTCTGGACTGTATCTACTAACTGAGTAATCAGTTCTCTTCGAAAAGCAAGGTGTGTCATATTGTTACCAGTGTCAGCCTGTGTTTTTTTGTGAATTATATAAGCATTGACAACAATCATCTCAACAATCCAGAAAAAAACTTTCCGCCACCACTTATAGATTTATGAAGGGAAACTGTAGTAGCTCATAATTTGATCAAGCTTGTCGACACCTAACATGAAATTGTTATAGTCTATGATAACATCAGGTTTACGTTTGCTTGGTTCATTAGGCCTATTGGGAAAATTATGACAAACATAAGTAAACATGTTGCTAAGAAAATGTATTTACCTTCTAGATTTAACATCACTTGTACCATTAGAGTGCTTTGTTGACAGCATTATGATTTTTCTTTTTATCTGTCCATGATAATACCATTTTTTTGCCACTTCTATATGCTTTCACAGTTCCCTTTTTTAGTTTTTGTTTTCTCTTTTAATGCCTTAGGTAGCCCTTTCTTGTTTGCAATGATAGTACCAGTGACAGTAAAGCCAATTCGATCTAACTCATCAGCTAAAGGTATACTAGTGTAGAAACCTATCAGTGTACAAGTCATATTGTTTGTTTTTCAGATAGTCACAAAGTGTTAGAACTACCTTGCATGTATGAGATAAGTCTGGTCTCTCAATAAGACAAGTATCTTTACCATAATATATAAGTAGGTTGTGCATATATCCAGACTTGCTGTCAGACAATACATAAGCTTTTATACCCCCATGGGTTAGGTTTTCCTTTTATGTATTGCCTGAAGCTAAACTCTACCTCGAAAGGTGATTATTGCTTCATCAACAGCTACTTGTTTGTCTGGTATGTAATTACTTTTTATTATGGGTAATAGCAAATTTATGAATGGTTGTATCTTGCTTTGTCTAGGTATTGCATCAATTTCACCTACATGAAGCATTTCCAAAGATTTGGAGAAAACGGTACTTGTTGGTCGTGACATAATTTGGCGAAAGAAAAGGAATATTACATGTAGCACAAGTAGACCAATAGTCACGGATGCGCTCTAACTGTATTATTCCATATTGAGTATCATCCCAATGAAAGCTTTCATTTCCTCAATTGTAACTGCTTTCCAGTTACTATAAACAGAACGTCTTCCTTTGTGTTTTTGTCGCTTGTGCATAGCATATTCATTGGTTTTGTCGACTAGATATTGCCATACAGCAGAAGTAAAAAAGAGATTAAGACATTGTATCGGTGATAAACCTGTCAGTAAGATTAGCTGTAGGACCTGGTGTTTCATTGAATGGTAGTTGTACTGGTGGAATGTCAGTGTCTGTGTCTAATAATTATAGATATTAAAAAAATTGTAAAAAATTTGTACCTTTTATTTCTTTCCAATTATAACATGATTCTTTCTGACATCTAGTATTCTCACTATATCCTCCTCCCCTCCTCCTCCCTCTACCTACTCCTCTACTTTGTCCCCTTCCTCTTGCTGTAGTCACAGCTGGCACAGCTTCATCTTGATCATTGTCTTCACTTGACTCATCACTACAGTCATTGCTACTCTCACTACTCACATCTTCCTCTTCCATATCATCATATTCTTCATCACTTACATCTGTATCTATCTCTGACAATCTGTCTATCACTTCCTGAGCATTCATTTTACTTTATTAATTGTATAAACAAATAAAAAAAATCAAAACGATGCGCTATAATAACTGTGGTTTTACAATTAACACCTGGTCACGAATATGTGACTCCCGGTTTTTATTTACATTTATCAGCTGTCACGATATTGTGACTTCCATGTTTTGACATAATAATTGCTGTCACGAATTCGTGACATCCGGTCTCTAAGGGTTAACAGGGGAGGAAATGTGGTATTTTAGCATAAATTTACACTCAGTTGTTATATTATTATCACTTTTGTCATTGTAAATGAAAATTGGTGTTATTTCCTTGGTATTATCAATTGTTTTTTTGGTTTCATTTCTTGTATAAATAGTTCATTTTTGTTTTGGTTAAAGTAGAAGAGAAAGAGTTTTTCTTAGAGTTCTATCATTACCCCTGGCAACTGCAAGCAAAGATATCAACGATATCACAATATCTAACTCATTCATTAATGCATGGTAAGCACCGTGTAGTCGTGTACCTCTCTACATTGTAACCACTCCCTTGACCAAAACTTGCATTTCCCTAATTCTTCTTTTCCTCTTGAGTTTTAATACTGCTACTATGGCCACTGCACTAGCAGCTGCTGCTCTTCTAGCTTCAGCCATTTTATTACAATAATTAACTATTAATTTTTACTTAACTTTAATAATGCTTGCAACAAAGTTGCTATAGGCTGTCAAGTTGAGAAGAGCACTTCATTAAAAAAAAGGTGTTTTATGCATGGAATGTAAGGTGAGGTATTTCCTCACTATTATACACAATTAGCGTTGAAGCACATTTTAATTATATTCATTACTTGTTCACGTGAATGTCATGCGAACACACCACGTTTTCTCTCGTGTTTGTGATCATGCCAACTGGAAAGAGATTGAGAGAGCAAACAAAGGAGTTTGTTGTGAATGTCTATGAATATTTTGAGGAACTTGCAGGCGTAAACAGAGTTAGTGGACGAGTTCATCATTCGAGTTGGAGGTGAATCGGATGAGTCTGATGATTCGGATCAATCTGATAGTTCTGATGACGATTAGTTGTAGACATTCTCAGTCTTCCTTCTTTGTCAAAGGTTTTTTCAAAACCATGGTGGCTTTATAGCTGCCTCAAATCACAAAAACGACGACCTGGTTATTATTTTAATAATAATTGTTATAATATATATTTGTTCATATAATTAGAATTGTAATTTTGAATTGCCACGTGACAGATGGCTGACTTCTCAAAGCGAAAATTGTTTTTTATTAAACCTTGAAGGTGTGCAATTTGAAGTATGTGAAAGGTATGCCATTGAAAATGTATGGAGTTTTCTAGTTTGGTACTTTCTCGTAGTGCTAGAGAGCCCAAATTTTATATATAAAATGCGCATTTGCGAGCTAAATCAATTGTACAAGTTTCATGTTGATAGCACGTAAAACGGCAAAGTTATTCACACGTCTGGGTGGCTCTTCTCAACTTGGACAGCCTATAGTTACTTGGTTCATGCAACAAAATTGCCTCGTGTATGGGGCACTTAAAGATCGCGTGTACAAAAAGGCAAAACAAATTTGACTACTCTTTCTCCTAGTCATTAGGGGTTGTGTCAAGCACTTTTGGGCTTAAGTACTGTAGGTGGCTCAATCACAGTTTTTGTAGTGCTCTAAAGCCCTTTGTCAATTTAAGGACAAGTGCTTGTGCTTAAGCACACGTGTTAATAATTTTCTGTGCATAAGTCTTTGTAGTTAGTTATATGTACATGTACAGGACATGTGATAGCAGGTGTATACTCAAGACAATGAAGCTGCAGCAGTAAAGAAGCTACCCCACATATTTGATGGTTTTGATCTTCCAGATGATTTTAATAGCAAGGAAATCTTCAAAACTAGGTGCAGGCACTGCTGAATAGAAATCTCAGGGAAAATTAGTGTTACCACTAATTTTCTGAAACATATTAAGGTAGGAAAATAAAGATGTATAATAATAAAATAAATTGTGATCATTGACATTAGATAGTTTTAGTGACATACTATTGTACCTTCTTAACATAAGTATATTGTTATATAGAGGGTACATCCTAATGTTGACTTGAAACAAAAGGTAGTGCAAAAAAAAAGATGATGGCGGCCAAATAATCATTCAAGCAGTTCAATCTACTCAAAAGTATGGAGATTGGAGAAGCAGATCCTCAACAAATTAAAAGCCATTGATTCACTGATTTCATTTATTGCTAATGATTTGTTGTTACTATCAGTTGTGGGAAAGCTGATTTGAGTGAAAGTGCTTTAAATTAATTAAGCACTCTAACAAAAGGGCTTGTGATAGTGTTTAAGCACATACAGAAATGTTATAGTATGTCCGAGTTGAGAGAGGCCCTTCATTAAAAAAGGTGTTTTTATGCATGGAATGTAAGGTGAGGTATTTCCTATTATATGTAATTAGTGCTGAAGTACATTTTAAGTTTATTCATTATTTGTTCATGTGCATATCATGCGAACACACCACGTTTTCTCTCGTGTTCATGAAGATGCCTAAGAGAAAAAGACTGAGATCACATAAAAGAAAGTTGTTGCGAGTGTCTATGACTATTGAAAGAACCTCAAAGGTATAAACAGACTCAAGATATCTGAAATGATGCCTGTTAGTTGATGATTTTGATTATGTGAAGCCATCAGACAGAAAATCTACCTCTATCGGTCATTAACAGTCTTCTTTCTTTGTTAAAAGGTTTTTTACAGAACCTTGGTGGCTTTATACTGCCTTAAATCACAAAAATGACAATACCTGGTTATTATTTTAATAATAATAGTCATTAATTGTTATAATAGAACATCTATTCATATAATTAGAACTGTAATTTAGAATTTTCATGTGACATATGACTGACTTCTCAAGGCAAAAATTGTTATTTATTAAATCCTTCAAGGTGTGCAATTTAAAGTATGTCAAAGGTATACCATGAAAATGTATGAAGTTTTATCGTTTGCTACTTTCTTGTGGCATTAGAGAGCCAAAATTTTATGTATAAAATGTGCGTTTGCAAGCTGAATCAATTGTGCAAGTCCCATGTCAATAGCATGTAAAACAGCAAAGTTATTCACATGTCTGTGTGGCTCTTCTCAACTCGGACATAGTATAGTACTTGTGCTTGATGTAATTTGAAAGTGCTTGGCTTGTATTTAAGCACTTTTCCAAAGGGCTTGACACAACCCTGCTGGTGATACAGGTGGCACAGAAGATCTACACATGTTTACATTGGTAGATGATGTCTCTGTAGCCATATTAGTAGATGTACTCATAGAGGGCAAGAGGTTTCTATGGAGGTGGAGAGAGGTTGTAGCTGCATAGCGAGGGTTACTGCAGTCTGTCAGTGTGTGTGTGTGTGTGTGTGCCCAGGCAAATGCTTTGAACTGCTTTAACTTGGCAAAATTTCTGCACTTCTTAGAATACTGCCAAAAGGAGCATCAAACAAAAAAAAGCTTTAAAAGTCTGAAAACCTTTGAAAAAAAGCACAGCTTTCAGTGAAGACTTGAGAATTCAATAAAAATCTCCTGCATATAGCTTATGACATTTTCTAACTTTTTAAAGTGAGAATTTTTGCAAAAAACTTCTTTGGAAAATTATGACAGTTTTACTAACTTTGGCAGTTATCTTTGTCGATACATTGAGCGCGAAAAATAAAAATACTATCACCATAGCTGCCATTGGAGAATCACTTTTACTAAGAAGTTGGAAAGTATTGGACTTTTGTCATTAGAGTGCAAAGTATCCAGTAGACGCATTAAAAGGCAAGCATTTTCCCTTTGATTAAAGAGAAATGTTGAGTGATAAATAATCATCTTGGGCATCACGTGAGATTACGTCACTTGCAAAAAAAGCTGGATAAGACTGCAGCGAGGTTAAGCACTTTAGTGCATTTCATTAATCTATCTTTACATTGTATCAATATCATGTATGCATGTAGTCAAACATAAATATATTATAATTATAGTCAAGATAAAAGATTTAATTAATGGACTCCAATTTTTTAAAGTGGTAACTCAAAAGATTGCTTATGTACATTGTTTTCATCCTATGGTCTATCAGAGCATAGTCACAGATAATGGCTCTCATTCATTTCTGCTGAGTTTCAAGAATTTGTGCAAATAATGGTGTCAAGCACATACATTCGTCCCCATATAACTCCTTTTCAAATGGACAAGTTGAACAATTTGTTCAAGCATTTAAAGAGCCATGATGATTAATACCATAGTTGGACAATCACTAAGCTATAGACTAGCCCAAAGTTTACTCTCTTACCATTGTACTCCTCGTAGCACCACTGGTGTGCCTCCCTTTGAGTTTTACTTAAACGTACCTTGAGAACAAGACTTGACATAATGAAACTGGTTGTTAGTAAGGTAGTGACTCAAAATCAAGCTAAGCAGAAGATAATTATGATGGTCAAACTAGGGTTAGGGAGCTTCAGTTGGGAAGTAATGTCCTTGTTAAAAAATCTTCCTCAAGGCTCCAAGTGGATTGTGGGGTACAGTGAAAGAGAAAGTAGGTCCTTTTGTCCTACATGATTGAACTACTCCAATGGTATGGTGCAGAAACACCATATTGGTCACATTCAGGAAGAAGTGAATCAGAACCTCATAGTAAACAAGATGTTCACTCCAAAGAACAAACTTATAATGCACAAGAGTCATTTGGGTTACCCAAAGAGACACTTTCCTCTTATTATCCTACTTGTATTAGAAAAGCTCCCTGTTGGTTAATGGACTCATGACTTGTGCTCTCTTTTTATAAGCATTAACGTTGTCATTGTTGTGTCAGTTTGTATTAGTGTTAGGGAATATGTGGTATCTTATGTTTATGTATTTGTGCATGCTCAGTTGGCCACGTTGATGTTATATATATATATATATATATATATATATATACAGTGGTCCCTCTTTTGAGAGACCCCCTCCAATAAGAGACCAGAAAGCACCTGTACAGATGTACCGTACCATACAACCTAACCTCTCACACAAGACCACCTCCACAACGCGACCAGCGGACAGATGCCGACTACACGATTTAGCGACCTTACTGTTTGCGCATGCACAGGCTCCACCCCATCATCTAAAGCACGCGGTGTTCGATAAGATGACGGGTAGAAAGCGAAAGGTCCTGAATCTGGAGCAACGATTAGAAGTGCTAAAGAAGATTGACAGTGGGAATGTCTTGTCGTAAAGTAGCTAATGAATTCGGAGTCGGAACAAACCCAGATCCAAGCAATTTTTCGCGACAAGAAGAGATCACCAAACGCGGTGAGGGGTACTGACAGGAAAATACGCCAAGTTTAGAAAGGTGGGATATGAAGCAATTTGATAAAATAATGTGGGAGTGGTTCACTCGAGAGCGCAGGGCAAGGAATATTCCTGTAAGCGGCAAGCTCATTCAAGAGCAGGCCTTGATGTATGCTGCGGAACTAGGCCAAACTACCTTCACCGCTTCCAACGGCTGGCTCGATAAATGGCAGAAATTCACAATGTACGCATGTCTGTTGTGGTCTGGGGAGGCTGCAGATGTTGATCAATCTGTTGTAAGTGACTGGAGTGGGCGTCTACAATCTATGTGTGATGGCTGTGCATTGAAAGACATTTTCAATGCTGATGAAACAGGCCTTTTTTACAGGGCTTTGCCAACTCGCTCATTAGCAGTGAAGGGAGAGAAGAAGCTAAAGGGGGAAAGAAGTCGAAAGAGAGATTACTGTTTCTGCTAGCTTGTTCGGCTATAGGAGAAAAGCTGACCCCATTAGTAATTGGACCCTCTGCAAATCCATGCTGCTTTAGGGGTTTAGGGAATCCTCCTAATCTACCAGTGAAATACACTTCAAATAGACGTGCATGGATGACGAATGAAATATTCCAGTCTTGGCTAGAAAAAAACTGAACAAGAAAATGAAATCTGAGGGCCGGTCAATCCTGCTTTTCCTTGATAACTGTAGTGCACATCCTGATGTAGTTCTCTCTAATGTTAAACTACTTTTTCTACCTCCAAACACTACATCTCATCTTCAACCTTGTGATGCTGGAATTATTCAGAATGTGAAGAGGCACTACAGAAAGCAACTTCTACGTTATATTCTTAATCGCATGGATGAAGTGTGTGTGTGGCATCAGATTTAGCTAAAAAGGTTAACATTCTAGATTCAATCATGTGGCTTAAAATGCATGGGATGCAGTTGCACCTTCTATAGTTGAAAGGTGCTTTGTGAAGTGTGGATTTGTTTGATACAGCTATACACACAACTACTATAAAGGTACCATCAGCATGATATGGATAGCTTTGTGACACACGGTGGTATAACCTGGGAAGAATTTGCTGACTGCAACAGTGAGGTTGCAACATGTGAAAACACTGGAGGATAACTAGGAGGATAATTTGCTAAGCTCATTACAAGAACAAGAAGAAGCTGAATCCTTACCTGAAGTGGAAGAAGACAGTGAATCACAGCCTAAAGTCATTGGCTTGCAAACAGCTTCTGAATACCTTACTGGGTTAAGGGACTTTGCTGTGGCTCATTGCAAGCCAGACATGCTGAACTTTGTCAGCAAGAGTCAGAACATTGTGGAAGAACTTTTGTGGGAACAGACAAGGAAAGCCAAACAAACCAAACTCACAGATTTTTTTTTACTGCTGTGTAATAATATTTTAACCCACACCCACAACTCCACCCTACTCCAATGGAGGACCACCTCTTTTGAGAGACCAGACTTCAGTGGATTTAGGGGTGGTCTCTCAAAAGAGGGACTACTGTATATATATATATATATATATATATATATATATACATATACATATAAAGAATTTGTTCTAGTGAATGAGACATGATGCAAACCTTCCTCTTGTAGACACAACATAACACTATGAGGACACAAGCCAACAACTGACTTCCAGTACTTTGACAATTATGACTTTTGTACTTATTCTTTAGACAATGATGAAAGAATTTGGAAACAACATCATTTGTGTTACTCACCACACAAGACAACTGGAATGGACTTTCATTTGACCATAGTAATGGTTGATGATGAATACAGCGAGGACTATCCACTTTCATGGTGTTTAAGTAACAGAGGGTGAAATACTACTGATACATTACTTTGAACACCATAAGAAAAAGACTGAAACAATATTTCCAAAGTGGTTTATGTATGATGACTTTGATAGGTACTACAATGCATGGATATCAGTATTCAATAGACAAAACAAAAAATCATATGTTCATGGCAGGTTGAATGTCACTGAAGGGGTGCTTTGAAATTTATCAGTGACAAAGGGCTTTAGTGTCAAATCTACCATACTCTCCACATACTTGAGGATGACAAGAGCTTTGAACTGCTTTTTCAACAAGTCTATGACACATATTGACAACAACGAGAGTACACCAAATTTCACTAAGTACTTCAAGCAAGAGTATAGTCAACGTAAACATCAGTGGGCTACATGTTACCGAAAAACAGCTGGTATCAACACCAACATGTATGTTGAAGCATTCCAACACACATTAAAGTATTTGTATATATGAAAGGCAAAAATCAATTGACATGTTGATATATGTGCTCATCTGCTCATGAAGATAACAAAAGACAAAGCTTTAAAAGACTAATAAAATTATAGAAGGGGAAGACATCTCATCGAATGAGTAGCATTAACAACAGACATGTACATAGCATACCGTAGTGCTAGAAATAATTGCGTGATACAAACAAATGAGAAAAATGCGAGTTTTCTGCACAATCGCAAATTTAGTATCGCATTAATTTAAACCACGCCTAAATGGTACCCCGCCATAAATAATAGATTAAATAGTCAGGTTAATTACTCTTAGTTAGTTTGAGCTTACCCTTTAAGCCCTGTTTATATTATTAATTTGGTTTTATAATTGCTTCCTATGATATTATTTGACACTGAAACCAAATTAAAGTATATAATGAGTATTAATGACACATACGATATATTTGATCACCTATTTTCAGCTAATACTTTGTTTTTCATCTTTAGGGCTGGCTTGACATTATATTTAAACTAGATGACACCAGTAATGCAGAATCAATTGTTAAATTTGAACATCATTTATCACTAGAAACACTACAAAACAAACAACATAAAATAGAGAACATTGACGTCAACAGCAATATCAAGTCTACAAGTGATCTGAAACAATCTATCATGCCATCACTTTCTCAGCAATCAATTTTCTAATAAATACATTGAACCAATCATATGCTCTGATATTCCTGTTTCTGGAAATAGTGAAGCACAAAAATGACAACCTACTAACATGTCCAGCAAGCTCACTATCTCCATGCTGTTCCATGAATGACTCAGGCTACTTGTCTTCTAGTAAACATCACATTTGGTATTACAGATTATTCTAGTGATGTTCAACATTCTACAAACAGTGGTGAACAAAATAGCTTTGATGATGCATATGATTTCATAATGGAAATAATCGAGAATGAAAAATGACGAAGAGGTTAAAGAAGAAATAGACAAATCAAATGTTTCTTATTCATACATGTAAAACATGTTATGATAATCCTGGCCCATGCAATTGCTACGTTGTATCATCAATTCATCATATGTTAATTTGATAAGCATAAACTAAAGTACAATATCCAGTAACTAATATTATTACTCACCTTTCTTGTTTATCACTTGGTCTTTTAATATTCTGTTTAAGTTCTTTAATATACCAGCATAATCACAAACATTGCCAAGAAGCCAATATCCATAAAACATTTGGCAAATATAATTACAGGAGAATGAAGTAGCACAACAATACCAAGCAATCATTTTGAGGAAAAAAAGTTAAATTGAATGTAATGTACTATTTTGAATGCAAATAATAGCTAATGTATAATATTTAATAAATTTTCTTTTTACATTAGTTCTTACTTAAATTTAACCTTCTATCATTCACTTGAATATTAGGGATACAAGGAATGACTACCACAGATCAGTGAGTCTGAACACAATGTATTTATACTAAGTTTATAGTTAAGTATATAACAAAATGAGATTTGACAATATTATAATATTAATATGAAAGTGGTTAGATAATTCATTGATTCTCTAGAAATAATAAAAAAAGTTATGTTATTGTTATTATGTGTCATTACAAGAATATAAAACTTATGCTTAGACCTATGTACACACATAGTTTGTGTATTCTAAAACAGTAAACCTCTTGCAAAGTGCTTGGCTTGTATTTAAGCACTTTTCCAAAGGGCTTGACACAAACCTGCTGGTGATACAGGTAGCACAGAAGATCTACACATGTTTACATTTGTAGATGATGTCTCCGTAGCCATATTAGTAGATGTACTCATAGAGGGCAAGAGGTTGTCTATGGAGGTGGAGAGAGGTGTGGCTGTGTCAGTAATTTCACATGACACGCTATGGAGTCTCTTTCCACGAGTAATACCCTCAAAGACTCGGCTTTAGAATTTCATGTGACATATGACTGACTTCAATATGGCCTCCAATTGATCAGTTCAACTTCACCAGAGCTTTCGATATTTGGAAAAGAACGATAAAAGAATGAGGATTTTTATCTTAACTAATAACTAGATTTTTTGGGTTTATTAACCTCGCTCTGCATGGGCACATAGCGAGGGTTACTGCAGTCTGTCAGTGTGTGTGTGTGCGTGTCTTCAATCATGTGGCTTAAAAATGCATGGGATGCAGTTGCACCTTCTATAGTTGAAAGGTGCTTTGTGAAGTGTGGATTTGTTGACACAGCTATACACACAACTACCGATAAGGTACCCATCAGCAGTGATATGGATAGCTTTGTGACACACGGGTGGTATAACCTGGCAAGAATTTGCTGACTGCAACAGTGAGGTTGCAACATGTGAAACACTGGAGGATAACTAGGAGGATAATTTGCTAAGCTCATTACAAGAACAAGAAGAAGCTGAATCCTTACCTGAAGTGGAAGAAGACAGTGAATCACAGCCTAAAGTCATTGGCTGCAAACAGCTTCTGAATACCTTACTGGGTTAAGGGACTTTGCTGTGGCTCATTGCAAGCCAGACATGCTGAACTTTGTCAGCAAGAGTCAGAACATTGTGGAAGAACTTTTGTGGAACAGACAAGGAAAGCCAAACAAACCAAACTCACAGATTTTTTTTACTGCTGTGTAATAATATTTTAACCACACCCACAACTCCACCCTACTCCAATGGAGGACCACCTCTTTTGAGAGACCAGACTTCAGTGGATTTAGGGGTGGTCTCTCAAAAGAGGGACTACTGTATATATATATATATATAATATATATATATATATACATATACATATAAAGAATTTGTTCTAGTGAATGAGACATGATGCAAACCTTCCTCTTGTAGACACAACATAACACTATGAGGACACAAGCCAACAACTGACTTCCAGTACTTTGACAATTATGACTTTGTACTTATTCTTTAGACAATGATGAAAAGAATTTGGAAACAACATCATTTGTGTTACTCACCACACAAGACAACTGGAATGGACTTTCATTTGACCATAGTAATGGTTGATGATGAATACAGCGAGGACTATCCACTTTCATGGTGTTTAAGTAACAGAGGGTGAAAATACTACTGATACATTACTTTGAACACCATAAGAAAAAGACTGAAACAATATTTCCAAAGTGGTTTATGTATGATGACTTTGATAGGTACTACAAATGCATGGATATCAGTATTCAATAGACAAAAAAAAAATCATATGTTCATGGCAGGTTGAATGTCACTGAAGGGGTGCTTTGAAATTTATCAGTGACAAAGGGCTTTAGTGTCAAATCTACCATACTCTCCACATACTTGAGGATGACAAGAGCTTTGAACTGCTTTTCAACAAGTCTATGACACATATTGACAACAACGAGAGTACACCAAATTTCACTAAGTACTTCAAGCAAGAGTATAGTCAACGTAAACATCAGTGGGCTACATGTTACCGAAAAAACAGCTGGTATCAACACCAACATGTATGTTGAAGCATTCCAACACACATTAAAGTATTTGTATATATGAAAGGCAAAATCAATTGACATGTTGATATATGTGCTCATCTGCTCATGAAGATAACAAAAGACAAAGCTTTAAAAGACTAATAAAATTATAGAAGGGGAAGACATCTCATCGAATGAGTTAGCATTAACAACAGACATGTACATAGCATACCGTAGTGCTAGAAATAATTGCGTGATACAAACAAATGAGAAAAATGCGAGTTTCTGCACAATCGCAAATTTAGTATCGCATTAATTTAAACCACGCCTAAATGGTACCCCGCCCACTTTTAGTCACGTGTACGTGTAAAGCGCTCAAGGCAGGTGTCAAGATCAACATGGCTCTCCTCAAGTTCTTCAAAAGTTCGAGCTCTTTACATTCTTCCCCTGAAATAGTTCGAAATGGGTTTCAAGAAGGCAGGAATCATCAGTGCCATTGAAGATGAGGTTGAACAAGTAGCACTCGTAACTGATGCTACCTTGAAATAAGATAAGGACCCCTTTGACTCTGACGATGTCTCTGGTGCAGATGATGTCGATATCTGACATTCATGTATACCCGGTATAGTCAGTGACATGGGTTAGCCTACTCATGCATTCAATCACTTATAATAATTCTTTATGAATCTTGTCTGAGAAGAAAATCGCATTATTAAAAATCGTATTTATTTTAAAGAAATTTACTAACAATTGCAGAAATCGCAATGTTTTAATACCCACAATTATTTCTAGCACTACAGTAAAGTTTTCGATATAGCAGTAACAGAAACTCAGTATAATGAATGGACAGTTATCTTTACCACAAAACCTGAAAATGACAAACACCATCACGAAACAACAAACAGTCTGTCAAAATTGCCATATACAATGGAGGGGGTAATGCAACATTTGTATACACAAGTATACATGTACATGTCCTGAAAGTAAACCTTTTTATTATGTATGTATGCTAACTCTCACCTGAATCATATTCCAGAAGAACTATCAAATGTCCCTATGAAGTCAATCAAAGTTGGAATGAGGAAATATTCTGTGAACTAGGGGAGTACACTACAACAGCTGCTATGCAAGAAGACATGCAGAGAGATATGGTTCGTCTATATGCCTTGTTAAATCAATGTACAGATGAAGATCTCCTGCAACAAATAAGAAAGAATATAAGAGCAGCATTAAATATTTGTGAAGTCAATATAATAGAGCATCTTCTAGATTTAGCAGGCTATCAAATGAACCAGCAAACAAAGCATTATCTCCACAAAAAATCTTTCTTCTCAACTCGAAAACATTGTAAAATTCCATCAACAAAAAACACAAACCAACCAACAAACAAAAACATAACTAAGCTAAAACAGTCACTTCTATTGAAACTCTAATCACTCAATTTACCAAAGTCAGCTATAGATAAGGAGTAACTTACGTGTTTATTTCAATAAATACTATATACACATATATTTTAGATATGATATTGAGATTAAAACTGTAAATGATAAAAAGCTGTTACATACATAATTATGAACAAAACTTTGATAATAGTTGAGACAACAGTGGTGACATGAACCAATGAATTTGTACCGGTGCTATAGAAATTCTAGCCATGACTGTCAATCAAATAAGTATCAAAACCTTGTCACAACATAGACAGATAATTACAACAAATAGCCTTTTAACTTCATTACCAGATGAATCATTGATGGCACCATTAATGATGGGAAGCATTATTTCACTGATCATGTTTGGTATGAATTACTACAGAGTAGTAGAGGTATATCAAAATATGCAATGTAAAGAATTATTTTTGACATAGTAATGAAAAGAAATGTGAATAGGGCTGTAAATTATTCAACAATGTTTTCTACAATGTGACTTATGTGAAGAGTGGTATAACTGGTATGTTTATCATGCCAAAGAATGTATAAATTAAAAATGCTTGTTTTTCAATAATATTTGATTCAACATACAATTACAATAATTTCAACTTACATTCAATTGGACCTGTGATAACATCAAAACATCCTCTCACTTCTGAATTTTATTGTAACACATGCTTAACATCTAAGAAGGCAAGACAAAACGCATCATAAGTCTAACACAATCTATACTCAATACAACAACAGCTTCATTAAAAAGACTATCTTACCTTGAACATTACTTCATCACTCCATTATTACAAACAATACACACTAGACGATTCGTGAACGTTCATGTGACGACATGGTGTTCACGTGATCGAACAAAAATAATCAAATGAATTTATGAATATTATTTTTTTAAGTGCTTCGTTCAGCCGCTTTCTTTGTCCAGGGGTGGTCATGTAAGCTCTTTGATCTTTCCTTTTAGTACTAGAAAATGCAGATGCCATTCCACTTTGCTGTATTCTAACTAAGATAGATTGCAGAGGTTCTGCCTGTACTTGAAAGAGCCACAGGTGACGTTGCAGTCGGTATGAAAGCCAGTCAGTGAGATCACTAGTAGAGGCCAAAGTTCATGCAAAGGACGATGCTTGCTTTGCCCTAGAAAATTTTTGCAAGTCTAGGTTGGTGGTTGCTGGGTTTTGCATTTTAGTGGGTGTGATTATAAGAAGGGGTTTATGACGACGTACTGAAATACACTTTAATTTTGCATTTACTAAATGAAAACTGAAAATAGTTAAATACTTATTCCGAACATGGAGTAACACTGAAGATACACTATCATTGCTCTAATTTGAAGATAAATATTTTTATATCTTTGCTACGACAGTCTTCCTCTAGATCATTATATCTACTTCATGGTTTGAAAAATACAGAGACATCAAATTAAACAAAACATGAATCTATCACAGTAGTAGTATACTAGCATGTACATACTTGAAAAAAATTTGCCACTATTTCTGGCTTGTTACCAGTAGTGCGTACTTCATATGACATTATTATATATGTATGTGTGAAGAGAGTTTCTTATTGTATCCACTAGCTTGTCTGTTACCTAAGAGAAAGCATATCATCATTATTCATGGCATAGTCTGTTTACATAACATTATAGAGGATTGTTTCGTAAAATATTTTAAAAGGTAGGTATTTCAATATCTGCGATGATATAGTGACATAAAAATCGTAACAAGATAGTAAATCAATACTTTACTAACTTCATCATAAATATATTACATCAGCCATTAAGATAACATCAGGTAATGGATGAAAGGAAGACACATCTTGACCCCTAGTGGAAGAGAAAATTAAAACATTTCACACTTCTATTAAGATTAGACTTTATAAAGAGATGTGCTTCAATTATATAAATTATTCATATGAATATGAATACAATTAAGAATTTTAAGATGTAATGATTATTCAATTCTGAAATAAACTGTTAATATTATGATATGTTTTTCAACCCTTAACTTACCATTCTAATACCTTTGCAAGTACCTTTCCATTCCTTAACAATAATGCAGTGCCATTATCATCAATATTTTTTTGCATTAGAGCGATACAATACGGTAAGTCAGTGATGGTAACATTAGCCTGAAAAATGTAAGGTAAATTAAGCACAGAGATCACTGCATTAAATGAAAGGGTTATGAAGTATGGAATTAATGATTATGCTCTGAAGGAAATCTATTATGTACAAGCCGTCTCTTTCCTAGACGTTAAAGTAGGCCTGGACTACTACTCTAAGCTATTATTATGACCTATCCCTATCATTAATCAATACTAGTGCTTCACTTTATTGGCTTTTAGTTGTAGTTATGGTATTCCATATCACTTTTTATACAAATGATGTTTTAAGGATTCAACTCTCCAAACACAATTACACACAAAATACACAAAGCAAAGGACTTTCTGCTTGACCTTTAGATATAATATATTATGTTATACAGTGATATTCTTTGCTAAAAACACATCTTACTTCTTACCCTAAAAACGCCTGCAGTTAGTCCACGGCTCCTGTCCCAGATCCCAATTCAATTACCTGCTTCCTTTCCAGTAGGAGTGGGGAAAATACTTAGAATGTGATAAGAATCTACATAAAACAAGAGCTGCATCCCATACTACACAGCCTACGTCACCAATATAGAGTTGATGAATATGAAGACGCTCATTGTCCATACATTCTATTTCTCTGATGAAGGTCTGATCCATAGACATCTTAGGGTTACTAAAAATTTTTTTAACCCTTAAACATAATTTCTCCAAAATTTATCAAAAATGTTTAAATAATGAATTCTGAAAACAACACTTCTTAAAAACACAATTTAATGGTGTTTCTTAAAAAGTAAAATTAGTGTTCTTTTGCTAGTCCTCTCACTTCAAGGTTTTTAATGGAAACCTTCTGAGCAAGTATAATGTTATTTTGTTCTCCCTGTAAATATAAACAATGTGGTAACTTTACAAAAGTAACCCAATCTTCTTATACTAACCCTATCATTTGAACTATAACCACATTTTAACAGATATTGTCATCATGTTGACTATGTCTTCACAGCCAAAATCAACTTTTTATAACTTGAGAACTAAAAGAAAATAGTAAATTTAAAAGCCAGGATTTTGAAAGAAAACATGTACACTCTGTTTAAATTAAACTGACCCCTGACTCAGAGTCAGGTAAGGATAAATAGTTCATATCAATCAATAGGCCTTACAACTCTACTTAAAATACATACAAACCAGAGCACAAGGTAACTAGCAAAATAATAAAACTACAAATCCCACATAAAGTGAATGGCAATTTTTGTATGATGCGATATCATACATAATTTGCATATTATTAAGGAATGCTCAAACAAATGTTCACTAGGTATAGCAAATATGTTTAGAAACAGTACAAAAGTTTTTATAGCAAAAGCATGGCAGACTAACATGAAGCAATAGGAGAAAAAGAAAATGCTTGAGTGAGATTTGCAAAAAAGTATAAACTAAGAGGCCCACACCTATTATAGGTTGATGGTGTTTTATTGTGAATTTCCAAACTGCTGTCAAACTTAACTCGACAGAATATAAAAACAAAATTTTAAAAATCTACCACATTACATATAGTTGACAAATGGTCCAAAACAATTATAGGCAGGCAAGACAGTAGAAAGTGTTCCACATTAAAGCATGGGTATGAAAAATGCAAATGTTTACCTTACAACTAAGAAGCTACTTTTGTGATTATTATGTAACTTCAAGCTTGCTCTTTGCCCAAATAGTCTTTCGTTATGAGGAATTAAAAGATAAATGTGTAGGAGACCTACTTTCTCTTTTCATTGAAAAATTGCATGTTGTGAAAAAGGTTAGATATGCAGTAACCTCTTAACTACTACTATATTGAACATATATACATAACTTCACATAAGTAGTTTACAGTAGATAACTCAAAACATGAATAATGATAGTACATAACACTGAGAGATCCATAGCATCACAAAGTAATATCCACACACTTTGTGTCATCAGGTCAGGTACAAACTGTACATATATTTTACTTACGAAACAGAAGATAGCATTATGTTTTGAAGTTCTTTTTCTTTTGTTGTACCTCCTTCTATACCCCATGACACTACGACATCTCCTACTGTACCTGTTGGCCAATGACTGGCCTCTAAATGGAATCTGTAGAGGAAGCATGATTGTGACTTCTGTATGGGAAGGTTTGTTTATCAACTAAGTTCAAAATGCACTCAAAAGTGTACTCAATGTCATGATTGATGAATGGCTTACAAAACAACCACTAGAAGTACTGAACTATTCAATAACATTTTTTAGAAATTTTGATAGACTTTGTTTAACTTGTCATGAACTAGTGTTAGAGTAAACATAACTTGAATGAAGCAATCTCATTGTCAGTATAAAGTATACAGAAACAACCATTGCATTTGCCAACACTTACAAAAGTTGTCCAGGAAAATGCTTTAAACAGTACATGTACATACTTTACTTTACTTTCAGCTAGCTTACATAGTAAATTGTTGGAAATAATTTGCTGTGACTCTTTCAAGTTTTTGCTGCTTAAAATGTAAAGCCAGGTTAACAGATAACCGGATCACAATGTTCTAACCCTTCTTGTGCAGAGGCGATAAAAATAAATAAACAAAGCTGCAATAAACATCATGCAGACTAAAAGAACAAGTTCTTGCAAACCTACAGTAGCATAAACTGCTGACAAATTAATCAAGCTACATATCAGTCAAGTGGAATGGAGTAATCTATAAGTACACATAGGGTAAAATTGACTCAGGTCTTAGCTTGTAACAAGTACTTGTGATGAATTCATAGACCCACTCACTGTGTAGATGATATAGAAATAGGTTTCCTAAAATACAAATCTGTAGCAATGCAACCCGATGTATTGCAAAAAAGGTTTGGTCTCTTCAACAAAATGAGGTTTCACAAAATGTAAAGGTGCTAGAGAAAAGAAGACTTTTTAATTTGTCTAGGACATGCACTTCACTATAAATTTATTATATAATTATTTATATTTTGAAAAATGTTTAAAATAGATGTAGAAACGCTTTATTACTACTAATTCACGAAAGAGGAACTTACAACAAGATAGATGAAATGACAGTAGCCTAATACCTAGTCTGGCCCACCAGACTACAAGCACAAAGCAAATGCAGTGGTTTATTACCTATTGTTGTTCTTTGTATAGGACTAAACGAGTTACCATTCCTGCTGCATCTGATTCAATTGCAATGTACTTATCAGACGTTTTAATTTTATTAAGCCCTGTTGCCTATGAGTGGGCAAATATTATAGCACTTAGTCTGTTTGTGTGTTGTCCTGGCAAAGAAGCCATAACTCAAAAAACTATATATTCTGTATTAATAATTTGTACCATCTATAAAGAAAGCTTATAATCCCAGAAACTAAGGACATACATAACCCTTGCATTAAAACTAGCCTACTAGTCAGTAAAAGGTAGATGCAAAGCAAAAAGCAAAAATATCATGATTTACTTATGGTTATGTCCTTTAATTGACCTTCACTTGCTTTCTAACTTCATCTTTCAGAAAGAAAATAGCAATTAAATAGTGGTGTAGTGTGTTAGAAGATAATTTGTTGTGCTAATGTGCCATCAAACTTGGTGAAAAAAAAATGGCAAACAGAAGCATTAATGACACCTACTATGCACAAGCATTAACAACACTTACTTTTGCATAATACTAGAAATTAATGTAAAGGTTCTTTTATGAAGTTGTCTGGGGAGCCAAGTTAATACAGTAGGTATAGTTCATTGGTAGGTATAGTTCACTGTGCTCTATGGGTCTATAAGAATCATTGTTGTGGTAACACACAACGGAAGAAGCAATTTTACTAATAACATACTGTCAAAAGTACTACTTTGTTTTTAAAGTGCTCAAACAAGATACATCATTTATATTATAAAACAAAGAAGCAAACTCAGTGTGTCATACATAGAAACACTATTTAACCTGTAAGTCAGACATCACTTAAACATTGTTTCACAAAGAAATATTGCCAAGTATTCCAAGGTTCTGATATGTTTTTGGGGTATCTATTAATATGTTTTTAATTGGAACAATCTTTGCCTTGTTAGCAGACAATCTTTTAATAGTTAAACATACACTGATTACACTAAAGATAAGGCAACTGCAGCATGATAGTTGTACTCACCTATGATATTGTTCTTCCGAAACTCAAAGTCAGATGAATGCAAAGTCCTCCAGTTTTACAGGAAATTAATCGTATAGTTAGTTGAGGAGAGAGAAGATTTGGAGACACTTTGAATTTTATAAACTACAAAGAAAGGAAGCTATAAGCTACATTTCAAAAATCATACAGTGTTATATAAAACAATCCATCAATCTTCATAATTACCGTATATGCTTGTTTAGGAAACAACAAGTTCTGCCGTCCAAAGCAACTATATGAGGAGAAAGTCAAATAACAAGCTCCAAGAGGTACCATCACGTGATATCTCAATGACATAGGAGAACTTAAGATTTCTAAAACCATCTTTCCGATCTTCAGGAAAAACCTTCAAATTCAATATTATTGAGGAGATAGATATTGTTAAGAGCTACTGTGATGGGAAAAGCAGTAGCAGGAGTTTGTACTACTGGGAAAAGACCACTTGCTTGATGAGAATTTTGTGAAGGAATTAAAACTGCTTGATTAAGGGGGCAATCTGGTTTATTGTAAAAGGGACCACTCATACGTAGTCCCCTGAGAGGTGATATGGCTGTTGTCCCAACAACTGCAGTGGTACAGGTTGTCCTAACTGTACATTTGGTGCTTGTCCTGCTAATAAGGAGAAAACCAAGTGAAGGTTGCAGTCCAGTTCTTTCGATATTAGCAACAGCTGAAGTATTAGCTGTGGATGTGAGGTCTGATTTGAGTGGGGAATTACACACACAGGCAGTGTTGATAGAGAGACTTGGGCTCTCCGCCAGGAAACAGTGCCATTTATTTCAGCAGTTTCTTTGAATTCAAACAAATTTTTACCTATCTCGTTGAAGAAATAGTAATTCATATTTTACAGGATCAAGATTAAAAAAAGCTACGTATGTGTAATTATATGCATATTTTTAACTTCAACTGCATCCTATAGCTTACCACAGAGTCCTCTAGGCTGCATATCATCAAACTGTCTTTTCATTTGCACTCTCAAAGCAGATATAACTTCTCTATCTGTAAAATTCCATATGGCTGAGCTAAGTCTACAGCTGTTTGCTGGTATCTCTGATAGTCTCACAACATTGTAGCAAGGGCTTATAATCAGCACAGAGTTATGTTTCATCCAAGATTGAATGCAAGTATAAACTAACATCCTTCTATACTAAATGAATCTCGTGAGAGCAAAGTTACTAGGTGTTGCAGTTATGGACAGCACAGCTTCCTGTTTGAGCACTTCTCTTGCATGTAGATCAGCATATCTGAGGCAGCATTGCCGAAGCTGTAACAAGATAAGTTTTATTAATCAATATCTGTAAAGGTGTATATTTCCACTATAGTCACTTATCATAATATAATTTAAACTATGTTTTTGATGATTGGACTCATACATAGCAATGGTCTAGTATCATGACTCTATATTCTGTTTCCTTATATGTGAGTCTACATGTATGTGACGTGCTTATACCTCTTTCAGTTCAATTGAATTGGCCAGACAAGATAGGAAGAACAGAGGTCACATTTATAAATGATGAAAGCTTTTCAGCAAGGCATCTTTTAAATGAACAAAACAAAATCGGTCAGCAGTTTCTATCAACTGTAACACACCCTATCAAATACCATGAAATAAATCATAAAATGACACAAGACTGGCAAGATGCTTTAACATTAACATAAAATTATAATCTGAAGTCTTTGTACTGTATAGTGACACGAAATTTGCCAATTACCAATTGCCCACTTACTATAATAATCTATACTACAGCAATGTTATTAGTATGACAGACATTTAACAGTTTATTAAATATATATTTATCATAGGTTCTGTGATATCAAACGTGTGTTTAACTACATGCAAAGACTATTGACCATGTTTTAATGTCAACCAACTACCAGACATATCCAACAATGTGTTTTGTTTATTTACTCATGGCACGAATGTGTAGGTCAATGGCTATTTCATATCAAAACTTTAGTAGCAATAAAGTTACTAATACTTTGACAATAATACCTGTAACTGTGCTCCATCTAATTCTACACCATCCAGTATAAGCAAATTGCAGCAACAGTTCAAAACTGAGATACTAACATCTTTTACAAAAAATCTCAGTAGTGGAATTTTTGTGCTTCACGTCATCCTCCAAACAGAAGTTTTCAAAATATTCTGATTGGGCAGCTAAAATAATTCTGCAAGTTAGACAAGTGAACATTCAGAAATTTAAAATGTCATACTGTACCTATGTGCTTGAATACAATGTGTTCCAATACGAATGAAACATCACAGTGTTCTTTACTGTTAGCAGTTTTGCAAATGGGGAGCCCATGTACCAATGGAAAGGTTAACCTTTAACTATGTGGTGTGTAGTGGGAAGAGGTGAAAAGGAGAGGTATGTGACTATTTTCTCTCTACCTTTAATGTCTCCATTTTGGTATATAGGATCACGGATTACTTTGGAAATGGATCTAGTATTGTGTCTTCATCAGAGAAAGTCAAAACTCTAGCTATATGAAGCTGAGGGTGTTCCATGTCTGATGGATAACATGAATGGAATTAGTTGACCTTTGGGTTTACTTTGTCTGCATGCTTCCAGTATTCAAGTACTGTTTCCATCATGCTTTTAGGTACTGACTCAAAATTCAGTCTCCTAAAATAATATACTCGAAAGCTATAGCCATGATCATATCCAGCTTCATTAATTTGCTCATAAGGATCTTTAATATGTGAGAGAAATACAATAATGTACATGTAAACTCTGCATATCGTGCACCATATATATACAAACACTGTTAAAGAGAATTATATATATAAGGACAACTACATACCCTGATCAAATAAGTTATACTGCCCCCTTAACCTCGTCATACAAGACAGAGTAGCATACTGTGTTAGTCTGGCTTCAATATCAGATTTAAGTAGATTTAACTGACTTTTACAGGAGAATCAATACACTACTCACGAACCTGCACCAGTGACCCTCGTTGGATACGTCGGCACTGATTAGATCTTTGACGTAACTCCCCCTAACAAACGGATGACATTCTGAAACTTATCAAGGACTTCATCACTGGGAACAGCTGATGGAGAAAGGGAGAGGCTCGCACCTGGCTTGTATCCATGCTTTCAGGTGGTGGAGTGAGAACAACTAAACCCACTCGTACTTGTCTAATTTGCCATAGCTGAGTTTGTGCTAAATCGAGATGGCTTAATTTTATACACAAGGGCGAGGCCTGGCCCGCCCTTGCAAGGAACGTGGGATATGACGTGCTAAGATGGTAGACCGTGTCATCTCATCAAGAGTTTTTGGTGATATTGCTGGGTCAGGTACACAATCCAACTGGATCTACGTATACAACCAGAGGGTGTAGTAGCAGTATTATACGGTATACTGATGGGATTGGGATTGGAGAAGTTATTGCTGGCTTGGCTTATCACGATCACATTGACATA
>NW_024533624.1:0-10000 GCF_016097555.1 Gigantopelta aegis | reverse complement strand
CTAAGTTTTTTTTGGCGCCAAAAACTTTTTAAATTTAACCCTTTATTTCCTACCTTATTTGACGCCTAAAATACGCGTATTTTAACCCCTTAGTCACCAAAAAATTTGGAAAATTTCAGTCATAATTTCAAAGTTTTTTGGCGCCAGAAATTTTTTAAATTTAACCCTTTATTTCCTGTTATTTGGCGCCTAAAAGACGCGTATTTTAACCCCTTTGTCACCACAAAAAGTTTGGAAAAATTTGAGTCATAATTTCAAATTTTTGGCGCCAAAATTTTTTAAAATTTAACCCTTTATTTTCTACGTTATTTGGCGCCAAAATACGCGTAATTTAACCCCTTAGTCATCCAAAAAATTTTGGAAAATTTTCAGTCATAATTTCTAAGTTTTTTGGTGCCAAAATTTTTTTAATTTAACCCTTTATTTCCTACTTTATTTGGCGCCTAAAATACGCGTATTTTAACCCCTTTGTCACCACAAAAGTTTGTAAAATTTTGAGTCATAATTTCTAAGTTTTTTTGCACCAAAAATTTTTTTAATTTAACCCTTTATTTCCTACGTTATTTGGCGCATAAAATACGCGTATTTTAACCCCTTAATCATCCAAAAAGTTTGGAAATATTTGACTCATAATTTCTAAGTTTTTTGGCGCCAAAAATTTTTTTAAATTTAACCCTTTATTTCCTACGTTATTTGGCGCCAAAAATACGCGTATTTTAACCCCTTAGTCACTCAAAAAGTTTGCAAAATTTGGAGTAAGAATTTCTAATTTTTTTGGCGCAAAAATTTTTAAATTTAACCCTTTATTTCCTACGTTATTTGACGCCTAAAATACGAGTATTTTAACCCCTTTGTCACCCAAAAAGTTTGGAAAAATTTGAGTAAGAATTTCTAATTTTTTTGGCGCTAAAAATTTTATAAATTTAACTCGTTTATTTCCTACGATATTTGCGCCAAAAATACGCTTATTTTAACCCCTTTGTCACCACAAAAGTTTGAAAAATTTGAGTCATAATTTCTAAGTTTTTTTGCGCCAAAAAATTTTTAAATTTAACCCTTTATTTCCTACCTTATTTGGCGCCTAAAATACGCGTATGTTAACCCCTTAGTCACCACAAAAAGTTTAGAAAAATTTGAGTAACAATTTCTAAGTTTTTTGGCGCCAAAATTTTTTTAAATTTAACCCTTTATTTCCTATGTTATTTGGCGCCTAAAATACGAGTATTTTAAACCTTTAGTATTCCAAAAAGTTTGGAAAAAATTGACTCATAATTTCTAATTTTTTGGCGCCAAAAATTTTTTTTAATTTAACCCTTTATTTCCTACGTTATTTGTCGCCTAAAATACGCGTATTTTAACCCCTTAGTTACCCCAAAAGTTTGGAAAAATTTGAGTCATAATTTCTAAGTTTTTTGGCGCCAAAAATTTTTTTAATTTAACCCTTAATTTCCTACGTTATTTGGCGCCTAAAATACGCGTATTTTAACCCCTTAGTCACCACAAAAGTTTGGAAAAATTTTGAGTCATAATTTTTAAGTTTTTTGGCGCCAAAAATTTTTTTAATTTAAACCCTTTATTTCCTACGTTATTTGGCGCCTAAAATACGCCTATTTTAACCCCTTAGTCACCCTAAAAGTTTGGAAAAATTTGAGTCATAATTTCAAAGTTTTTTGCGCCAAAAATTTTTTAAATTTAACCCTTTATTTCCTACGTTATTTGGCTCCAAAATACACGTATTTTAACCCCTTTTAGTCACCAAAAAGTTTGGAAAAATTTGAGTCATAATTTCTAAGTTTTTGGCGCCAAAATTTTTTTAAATTTAACCCTTTATTTCCTACGTTATTTGGCGCCTAAAATACGCGTATTTTAACCACTTAGTCACCAAAAGTTTGGAAAAATTTGAGTCATAATTTCTAAGTTTTTTTTGGCGCCAAAATTTTTTAAATTTAACCCTTTATTTCCTACGTTATTTGGCGCCAAAAATACGCGTATTTTAACCCCTTAGTCATCCAAAAGTTTGGAAAAATTTGACTCATAATTTCTAAGTTTTATGGCGCCAAAAATTTTTTAAATTTAACCCTTTATTTCCTACGTTATTTGGCGCATAAAATACGCGTATTTTAACCCCTTAGTCACCACAAAAGTTTGGAAAAATTTGAGTCATAGTTTCTAAGTTTTTTGGCGCAAAAATTTTTTTTAAATTTAACCCTTTATTTCCTACGTTATTTGCCAAAAATACGAGTATTTTAACCCCTCAGTCACCCAAAAAGTTTGAAAAATTTGAGTCATAATTTCTAAGTTTTTTTTGCGCCAAAGATTTTTTAAATTTAACCCTTTATTTTTACCGTTATTTTGCGCCTAAAATACGCGTATTTTAACCCCTTTGTCACCACAAAAGTTTGGAAAAATTTGAGTAAGAATTTCTAAGTTTTTTGGCGCCAAAATTTTTTTAAAATTTAACCCTTTATTTCCTACCTTATTTGGCGCCTAAAATACGCGTCTTTTTAACCCCTAATCATCACCAAAAACTTTGGAAAAATTTGAGTCATAATTTCAAATTTTTTTGAGCTAAAAATTTTTAAAATTTAACCCTTTATTTCCTACATTATTTGTCGCCTAAAATACGCGTATTTTAACCCCTTAGTCACCCCAAAAAGTTTGGAATAATTTGAGTCATAATTTCTAAGTTTTTTGGCGCCAAAAATATTTAAAATTTAACCCTTTATTTCCGACGTTATTTGGCGCCTAAAATACGCGAATTTTAACCCCTTAGTCGCCCAAAAAGTTTGGAAAAATTTGAGTAAGAATTTCTAATTTTTTTGGCGGAAAAAATTTTTAAATTTAACTCGATATTTCCTACGTTATTTGCGCCAAAAATACGCGTATTTTATCCCCTTAGTCACCAAAAAAGTTTGGAAAAATTTGAGTCATGATTTCTAAGTTTTTTGGCGCCAAATATTTTTTTAATTTTAACCCTTTATTTCCTACGTTACTTGGCGCCTGAAATACGCGTATTTCAACCCCTTAGTCACCCAAAAAAGTTTGGAAAAATTTGAATCATAATTTCTAACTTTTTTAGCGCCAAAATTTTTAAAATTTAACCCTTTATTTCCTACGTTATTTGGCGCCTAAAATACGCGTATTTTAACCCCTTAGTCACAACAAAAAGTTTGGAAAAATTTGAGTAAGAATTTCTAAGTTTTTTTAGCGCCAAAATTTTTTAAAATTAAACATTTTATTTCCTACGTTATTTGTCGCCTAAAATACGCGTATTTTAACCACTTAGTCATCCAAAAAGTTTGGAAAAATTGAGTCATAATTTCTAAGTTTTTTGGCGCCAAAAATTTTTTTAAAATTAACTCTTTATTTCCTACGTTATTTGGCGCCAAAATACGCGTATTTTAACCCCTTAGTCACCCAAAAAGTTTGGAAAAATTTGAGTCATAATTTCAAAGTTTTTTGGAGCTAAAAATTTTTAAAATTTAACCCTTTATTTCCTACCTTATTTGGCGCCTAAAATACGCGTATTTTAACCCCTTAGTCACCCAAAAAGTTTGGAAAAATTTGACTCATAATTTCTAAGTTTTTTGGTGCCAAAAAATTTTTTAAATTTAACCCTTTATTTCCTACGTTATTTGTCGCCTAAAATACGCGTATTTTAACCCCTTAATCACCCAAAAAGTTTGGAAAAATTTGAGTCATAATTTCTAAGTTTTTTAGCGCCAAATTTTTTAAAATTTAACCCTTTATTTCCTACGTTATTTGGCGCCTTAAATACGCGTATTTTAACCCTTTTATCACCACAAAAGTTTGGAAAAATTTGAGTCATAATTTCTAAGTTTTTTGGCGCCAAATTTTTTTTTAAATTTAACCCTTTATTTCCTACGTTATTTGGCGCCTAAAATACGCGTATTTTAACCCTTTTATCACCACAAAAGTTTGGATAAATTTGAGTCATAATTTCTAAATTTTTTGGCGTCAAATTTTTTTAAATTTAACCCTTTATTTCCTACGTTATTTAGCGCCAAAAATACGCGTATTTTAACCCCTTAGTCACCCAAAAAGTTTGGAAAAATTTGAGTCATAATTTCAAAGTTTTTTTGGAGCTAAAATTTTTAAAATTTAACCCTTTATTTCCTACGTTATTTGTCCCCTAAAAACGCGTATTTTAATCCCTTAATCACCCCAAAAGTTTGGAAAAATTTGAGTCATAATTTCTAAGTTTTTTGGCGCCAAATTTTTTTTAATTTAACCCTTTCTTTCCTACGTTATTTGGAGCCAAACATACGCGTATTTTAACCCCTTAGTCACCACAAAAGTTTGGAAAAATTTGAGTCATAGTTTCTAAGATTTTTGGCGCCAAAAATTTTTTTAATTTAACCCTTTTGCGTCAAAAAAATACGCGTATTTTAACCACTCAGTAACCCAAAAGTTTGGAAAAATTTGAGTCATAATTTCTAATTTTTTGGCGCCAAAAATTTTTAAAATTAACCCTTTATTTCCTACGTTATTAGGCGCCTAAAATACGTGTATTTTAACCCCTTTGTCACCACAAAAGTTTGGAAAATTTTGAGTAAAATTTTTTTAAGTTTTTTGGCGCCAAAATTTTTTAAAATTTAATCCTTTATTTCCTACGTTATTTAGCGCCTAAAATACGCGTATTTTAGGTATTCAAAAAATTTTTTTAATTTAACCCTTTCGCGTCAAAAATACGCGTATTTTAACCCCTTAGTCTCCCAAAAAGTTTGGAAAAATTGAGTCATAATTTCTAAGATTTTTGGCGCCAAAATTTTTTAAATTTAACCCTTTCGCGTCAAAAATACGCGTATTTTAACCCCTCAGTCACCCAAAAAGTTTGGAAAATTTCAGTTATAATTTCTAAGTTTTTTGGCACCAAAATTGTTTTAAATTTAACCCTTTATTTCCTACGTTATTTCGCGTCTAAAATACGCGTATTTTAACCCTTAGTCACCCAAAAAGTTTGGAAAAATTTGAGTAAGAATTTAAGATTTTTGGCGCAAATATTATAATTTAACCCTTTATTTCCTACGTTATTAGACGCCTAAAATACGCGTATTTTAACCCCTTAGTCACAAAAAAGTTTGGAAATATTTGAGTCATACTTTCTAAGTTTTTGGCGCCAAAAATTATTTTAAATTTAAACCTTTATTTCCTACGTTTTGAGCCAGAGATACGCGTATTTTAACCTCAGTCACCCAAAATGTTTAGAAAAAAAAAAGTTTTTTAGAGCTAAAATTTTTTTTTAATTTAACCCTTTATTTCCTACGTTATTTGGCGCCAGAAATACGCGTATTTTAACCCCTTAGTCACCCAAAATTTTAGAAAAATTTAAGTCATAATTTCTAAGTTTTTTTAGCACCAAAAATTTTCTTTTAATTTAACCCTTTATTTCCTACGTTATTTGACGTAAGAAATATGCATAGTTTAACCCCTTAGTCACCCAAAAAGTTTGGAAAAATTTAAGCCATAATTTCTAAATTTTTGGGGTCCAAAAATTTTGTATATTTAACCATTTATTTCCTACGTTATTTGGCGCTAGAAATACGCGTATTTTAACCCCTTAGTCACCCTAAATGTTTAGAAAAATTTAAGTCATAATTTCTAAATTTTTTGGGGCCAAAAATTTTGTATATTTAACCCTTTATTTCCTACGTTATTTGGCGCTAGAAATACGCGTATTTTAACCCCTTAGTCACCCTAAATGTTAGGAAAAATTAAGACATAATTTCAAAGTTTTTGGAGCCAAAAATATTTTAAATTTAACCCAACTTTTCCTACGTTATTTCGCGCCAAAAATACGCGTATTTTAACCCCTTAGTCACCCAAACAGTTTAAGAAAATTCAGTCATAATTTCTAAGTTTTTTGGAGCCAAAAATTTTTTAAATTTGATACTTTATTTCCTACGTTATTTGGCGCCAGAAATACGCGTATTTTAACCCCTTAGTCACCCAAACAGTTTAAGAAAATTTCAGTCATAATTTTTAAGTTTTTTGGCGCCAAAAATTTTTTAAATTTAATCCTTTATTTCCTACGTTATTTGGCGCCAGAAATACGCGTATTTTAACCCCTTAGTCACCCAAACAGTTTAAGAAAATTTCAGTCATAATTTCTAAGTTTTTTGGCGCCAAAAATTTTTTTAATTTAATCCTTTATTTCCTACGTTATTTGGCGTTACAAATACGCGTATTTTAACCCCTCAGTCACCCTCAAGGTTTGGAAAAAATTAAGTCATAATTTCTAAGTTTTTTGGCGCCAAAAATTTTTTTTTAATTTAACCCTATAATTTCCTACTTTATTTTACCCAGAAATACGCGTATTTTAACTCCTTAGTCACCCAAAAAGTTTAGAAAAATTTAAGACATAATTTCTAAGTTTTTTTACCGCCAAAAATTTTTTATATTTAACCCTTTATTCCTACGTTATTTGGCACTACAAATACACGTATTTTACCCCTTAGTCACCCTCAATGTACGGAAAAAATTAAGTCATAATTTCTAAATTTTTTGCGCCAAAAATTTTCTAAATTTAACCCTTTATTCCTTACGTTATTTGGCGCCAGAAATACGCGTATTTTAACCCCTTAGTCACTCAAAAAGTTTAGAAAAATTTAAGTCATAATTTCTAAGTTTTTTGGCGCCAAATTTTTTTTTAATTTAACCCTTTATTTCCTACGGTATTTTGGCGCTAGAAATACCTGTATTTTAATTCCTTAGTCACCCTAAATGCTTGGAAAAATTTAAGTCATAATTTCTAAGTTTTTTTTGGCGCCAAATTTTTTTTTAATTTAACTCTTTATTTCCTACGGTATTTGGCGCTAGAAATACCTGTATTTTAATTCCTTAGTCACCCTAAAAGCTTGGAAAAATTTAAGTCATAATTTCTAAAAATTTTTTTCACAAAAATATTTTCAATTTAACCCTTTATTTCATACGTTATTTGGCGCTAAAAATACGTGTATTCTAACCCCTTAGTCACCCTCTATGTTTGGAAAAAATTAAGTCATAATTTTCTAAATTTTTTTGGCGCCAAAAATTTTTTAAATTTAACCCTTTAATCCCTACGTTATTTTGCGCTAGAAATACGCGTATTTTAACCCCTATTCCTTCCAAAAGTTTAGAAAAATTTAAGTCATAATTTCTAAGTTTTTTTCGCCAAAACTATTTTAAATTAAAAACTTTATTTCATACGTTATTTGGTGCTAGAAATACGCGTATTCTAACCCTTAGTCACCCTCCATGTTTGGAAAAAATTAAGTCATAATTTCTAAATATTTTGGCGCCAAAAATTTTTTTTAATTTAACCATTTATTTCCTACGTTATTTGGCGCCAGAAATACGCGCATTTTAACCCCTTAGTACCCAAAAAGTTTAGAAAAATTTAAGTCATAATTTCTAAGTTTTTTTTTAATTTAACACTTTATTTCCTACGTTATTTGGCGCCAGAAATACGCGTATTTTAACCCCTTAGTCACCCAAAAGGTTTAGAAAAATTTAAATCATAATTTTTAATTTTTTTGGCGTCAAATATATTTTAAATTTAACCCTTTATTTCCTACGTTATTTGGCACCAGAAATGCGCTTATTTTAACGCCTTAGTCACCCAAAATGTTTTAGAAAAAATTAAGTCATAATTTCAAAGTTTTTTGGCGCCAAACTTTTTTTAAATTTAACCCTTTATTTCCTACGTTATTTGGCGCCAGAAATACGCGCATTTTAACCCCTTAGTCACCCAAAAATTTTAGAAAAATTTAAGTCATAATTTCTAAATATTTTGGGGCCAAATTTTTTTTAAATTTAACCCTATATTTCCTACGTTATTTGGTGCTAGAAATACGCGTATTTTAACCCCTTAGTCACACACATAATGTTAGGAATTTTAAACTCTTTTTTTCTCACTTTTTTGCGCTAAAAAACTTTTAAAAATTAACCTTTCAATTCCTACCTTATTTGCGCCTAAAATACCTTATTTTAACCCCTTAGTCACCAACAATAGGTTGGAATTTTTTAAACTCTTTTTCTAAGTTTTTTGGCGCCAAAAGTTTTTCAAAATAAACCCTTTAATTTCTACGTTTTTTTGAGCCAAAATACGCGATTCTAACCCCTTAATCACCAACAAAAGGTTAGGAATTTTTTAAACTGTTTTTATCTAAGTTTTTTGCCGCCAAAATTTTTTAAAAAATAACCCTTTAATTTTTATGTTTTTTTATTGCCAAAATACGCGTATTTTAACCCCATAGTCACCCACAAAGGTTACAAATTTTACACTCCTTTTTTCTAAGTTTTTTTGAACCAAAATTTTTTAAAAATTAAACATTTAATTCCTACGTCTTTGGCAACAAAAATACGCGTATTTTAACCCTTAGTCACCCACAAAGGTTAGGAATTTTTAATCATTTTTTCACATAAGTTTTTTTGCGCCAAATTTTTTTTTAAATTCTTTCATTCCTACGTTTTTGGCAAAAAAAGACGCATATTTTAACCCCTTAGTCACCCAAAAAGGTTAGGAATTTTTGAACTCTTATTTTCTAAGTTTTTTGTTCCTAAATTTTTAAAAATTAACCATTTAATTCCTACGTTTTTTGGCGCCAAAATACGCGTATTTTAACCCCTTAGTCACCCACAAAAGGGTAGGAATTTTTAAAGACTTTTTTTTTCAAAGTTTTTTGGCGCCAAAAAATTTAAAATTTAAACTTTAATTCCTACGTTTTTTTGGCTCCTAAATACGCGTATTTTAACCCCATAGTCACCACATAATGTTAGGAATTTTTAAACTCTTTTTTTTTTCAAATTTTTTTTGTGCCAAAATTTTTTAAAAAATAACCCTTTAATTACTTTTTTACGCCAAAATACGCGTATTTTAACCCCTTAGTCACCCACGAAAGGTTACAAATTTTTAAAACTCTTTTTTTCTAAGTTTTTTGCACCAAAATCTTTTAAAAATTAACCCTTTAATTCCTACGTTTTTTGGCAAAAATACGCGTATTTTAACACCTTGGTCACCCAAAAAGGTTAGGAATTTTTAAACTCTTTTATTATAATTTTTTGGCGCGAAAATTTTTTAAAAATAACCCTTTAATTCCTACGTTTTTTGGTGACAAAATAAGCGTATTTTAACCCTTAGTCACCCCACAAAAGGTTAGGAATTATTAAACTCTTTTTTTCTAAGTTTTTTTAGCGCTAAAACCTTTTAAAATTAACCTTTTAATTCCTACGCTTTTGGTGCCAAAATAAACGTATTTTAACCCCTTAGTCACCCACAAAAGTTAAGAATGCTTAAACTCTTCTAATATTTTTGGCGCCGAAAATTTTTAAAAATTAACCCTTTAATTCCTTCGTTTTTGGCGCCAAAATACGCGTTTTTTAACCCCTTAGTCACCCACAAAAGGTTAGGAATTTTTAAACTCATTTTTTCTAATTTTTTTTTTGCCAAAAATTTTTAAAGATTAACCCTTCAATTCTTACGATGTTTGGCAACAATAAAACGCGTATTTTAACCCTTAGTCCAACACCAAAAAGGTTAGGAATTTTTAAACTTTTTTTCTAAGTTTTTTTAGCGCTAAAAATTTTTAAAAAGGAACCCTTTTATTCCTACGTTTTCCGGCAACAAAATACGCGTATTTTAACCCGTTAGCCACCCACTAAATGTTAGAAATTTTTAAACTCATTTTTTCTAATTTTTTTTGCCGCAAAAAATTTTTAGAAATAAACCATTTAATTCATACATTTTTGCCGCCTAAATACGCGTACTTTAATCTTTAGTCAGCCACAAAAGGTTAGGAATTTTTAAACTCTTTTTCTAAGTTTTTTTCTTACCAAAATTTTTAAAAATTAATCTTTCATTCCTACGTATTTTGGCACCTAAATACGAGTATTTTAACCCCTTAGTAACCCAAAAATGTTAGGTATTTTTAAACTCTTTTTTTTCAAAATTTTTTGCGATAAAATTTTTACAAATTCACAATTTAATTCCAACATTTTT
>NW_024533623.1:0-34935 GCF_016097555.1 Gigantopelta aegis | reverse complement strand
TTGCAACATTTGATTTCTAAAGACACTAAGATAATTTCAGAAAAAAACATTGATCAGGTGAAAAAATTCAAATATTTTCCCATGTTGAAAAAATAAAACACTTTTCTTGGATTTATTGTATGAATTGGGTTGAAAATTTCTATTTCAAGCTAAAGACTCATTAACAGCAGTGTCACCACCTGGTATCTAACAGTGATGCTTCAAGACCACACTCACCACAATAAAAACAATACTTACCAAATATAGCACACTTCCTGATTGTGATCAATAAAACACTACTTATCAAATATAGCACACTTCCTGATTGTGATCATGGGAGGTGAATTTAATACAACTATGTATTAGTTAATAATGCTCAAAATTTAGTCTGTTAATATACATTTAGTATTTAGAATGTAAAGGGTTAATCACTTATTTCGTACCAATTTCTAATAAGAACATCATACCTGGTAGTATCACTGAGACTTTCTCTTTTCCTCCATAGGAGCCATAAACCCAACCAACTTCTGATGAACCTGATATCTACAAATTAAGAGCATACACACAAGTTATATAATATGAACAATACTACATGTAACTATATATCAATAATACAGTGACTACAATGTTGATTTATGACCATAAGTAAATTTTGTTAACTGTCACTGTTTTGGGTGTTTTTATTATTAAAGTTGCAATGTAGAACTTTGTAATTAATTGAAATTAAAGGAAATTTTAAACAGTTACTCAACAAATCATTATATTAATACACAATATACATCAATACATCAAAATATTACTATAATATCAATATATTGTATATACCTTAGTTTACTACTATAATATCAATATATTGTATATACCTTAGTTTACTACTATAATATCAATATATTGTATATACCTTAGTTTTTCTTCCTTTGCTGGCTTTAGTATCAACAGTCTTTTTTATTTTATTATGAAGTGACTGAAGTTGCTGCCAATGTCTATAAAATAAATATTAATAATTATACAAATAAAATAAAATAATATATTTATAAAAATAGTCCTGAGATTGTTGGGTTGTACTGATATCACTATAGTATTATAATTCACTCCATAAAATATAAAACACTAGTTACAAACATCCTTTCTTGACAAGAGAAAAGAACGAAATTATAATGTAAAAAACAAGTTTCAAAGGTTTCTTGATGATGTTGTTGTTGTTTAAAGAAGGACTATACTTTGTCAATTTGAATACTTTCAATATCATTAATTAAATTCTTTAACTGGATGAGCATTGGTAGTTATTAATGAGATAATATCATTTATTAATTTACCCAAGAGTTGAAACATGTGTAGCTGCTAAAAAAATTTACTGTCAATAAAACTCCTGTGGTTATAACTGATGAGATATATGAACTAGTCCATGAAAAAAAAGATATATTACTACTGGAAGATTTAGTCATTAAGAAAAGAGTGCTTCAGAACAGAATGGAGGGATATTTGTAATAAAATGGAAAATTACTGAATGTTTTTCACTCACTCTATAATGTGTATATAACTCATATACATATTATCAATAAGATTCTGGTCTAACACCAACTAACTAATGGCCTTAAGCATTAGTTTTCTCTTTCAATAGTTTTACCTATATTGTTATTGTGTCAGCCAATTCCATCTTTCATCACAGCAGTAGTTCTGGAGCAGATATTGCTCCTCAAACATGTGGAATACAGGGATTCTCCACACGGTCACCAAAATCACCATTTGTGACAGTATAACAAAACTTGGCAATTCCTTGGATAGATCAATTGCTATTTTTGGCTAATTATTAATTTATTAGGCATTAATTAGAATAAAAATGACAACATGATCATGAGCATTGAGCAGTCCATGCTATTCACCTAGTCATAAAAGACTAAAATTAGAGAAAATAAGATTTTTTGCCATCATGGAAAACTGATTTTCCATGGGTAGTTGACCGCAGAGCAACTATAGAAGCAAAGAAGTGTAGGAAAGATATGCAGCAAGCTTTCACTAATGTATATAGGGAGAAAGAGGATTTAGCAAACAAAACTTGATCAAAACAAAACTTTGAGCCAGGCTAAAAACAGATAACGTGTCAACTCTTATGAAAATGACATTGGACACCTCTGATATTGACCATTTTGAATTTCCACAGAGCATTTGTTAAATAGTATTCAATGAAAGATCATTACATTTGTAGAACCTAACTTTTCTAACTGTTTTTGTTACTTTATTTTGTATTTAGATAATTTTGTCATTTGGCTATTAATAGAAAAAATAGTCTAAAAACAAATTGATGGAATAGCCAATTCAGCTTGAGAATATTTGCAGATAGGGGAACCCCTGGTGGAACAGATAATACAAATTATTACTGTCCAGTTGACAGACTGTGTAAACCTTGTTCTCAATGCTTTGTACTTATGATAATGTCTGCAATAATCCAACAACCAATTAAACAATAAAAGTCTATGATCCTAAAACAAGTAGTAAAACACATCATGTCAAGATAATGTAGGAATGGTAATAGTAAAAAAAAAAATAAAAGAAACAATGTACCAATAAACAAACAATCCCTAATATAAAATCCCTATATAGTCAGCCAATGAGTATATGTACTAACTTTGTATGTAATTATATTAAGTGTTTAACATATGGAGATAAAATTACTATAATGTATATCTTTTGATGGATAGTTTTTTGTTGCTTGCATAAGCAAATTTTTGAAATGAAGCCTATAACGAATGAAGATAGACTGTATTGTTATAGTAAAGTTGTAAATGGCTGAAAGCATGAAATTATGTATTTAAATTAAATTTACATATATATACAATGTTAGTGATTTAATGTTTATTTATATCACTGACTAGTTATTAATTTTGTAAATTTTTATCATGTAAAGCTAATAATATAAGTGAGCACAAGTTGAGATTTGACATATTCTCTTTCTCTTTGATAACTGAAATATCTTACATGGTCCACCGAACCAGATTGTTATGGCAAAAGTTTTCAAAAAAAAAAAGAGCTGGTCACAGATCTTCAGTAACTAAAATTATCTCTCAGGTCAACGAAGCTACAAGTGCCACTAGCCCTCTCTCTTGAAGCTACGACAACTGAAAATGAACTTGCAGGAGAAGACAGACATCCTCCAACAACTCAATAAGGAGATTTTAGACTTAATGACGGAGGAAGATGACTTTGCTGAATAAACAGAGCTAGCAGATGAATGTTGGGAAAAAATTACAGCTCGCTCTGCTTGATCTAGAGACAGTCTTAGGTAGTGAAGGTACGCGAACACTCACTATTGGTCCATCTCTATAACCTCATGATGGTAGTAAAACCACACATCCTCCTCCACTTGAATCAATTACAACACATTCTGAAGCAAGTACTGCTCATGCTCCTAAGGTGAAGCTGCCGAAATTGATTTTAAAAAGCTCAATAGTGAACTGACTACTTGGACTACATTTTGGGATTCATTTGAGTCCACGGTACACAATAACCCCAACCCAACCAGTATTGATAAGTTTAAATACTTACACTCGTTACTAGAATGGACAGCAGCTAAAGCTGTATCTGGGTTAACACTCACAGCACCTAATAATGAAGAAGCGATCTAAATTTTAAAGAAAAGATTCAGAAATAAACAGCAGATTGTGAATAAACATATGGATACTCTACTAAAGGGTTCGTCCCATAATGTCTCTGTGCATGGGCACATAACGAGGGTTACTGTAGTCTGTCAGTGTGTGTGTGTCTGTTACCCCAGGCAAATGGCTTTGAACTGCTTTAACTGGGCAAACACGGCACTGGTAGTCACCAAACTATAGTGGACGGTAGCAAAGCTTCTGTACTTCTTAAAAATACTGCCAAAAGGAGTGTCAATGAACAAAAAGCTTTAAGTCTGAAAAAACCTTTGATAAAAAGCACAGCTTTCAATGAAGACTCGAAAATTCAATAAAAACCTCCATACATACAGCTTATGACATTTTCCAACTTTTTAAAGTGAGAATTTTTGCCAAAATACTTCTTTGGAAAGTTATGACAGTTTTACTAACTTTTGGCAGTTATCTTTGTCGTTACATTGAGTGCGAACTAAAAATACTAACACTATAGCTATCATTGGAGAATCATTAACTTTTACTAAGAAGTTGGAAAGTATTGGACCTTTGTCATTTAGAGTGCAAAGTACCCAGTAGACGCACTAAAAGGCAAAGGTTTTTTCCCTTTGATTAAAGAGAAATGCTGAGTCATCAAATCATCTTGCGCATCATGCGAGATTACGTCACTTGAGGAGACTAGAATAAAGAAAGTCTCTTGATAAGACCACAGTGAGGTTAAGCACTTTAGTGCATTTCATTATATTAAGTGTTCAACATATGGAGATATAATACTGTAATATACAAAATGTATATCTTTTGATGGATAGTTTTTTGTTGCTTGCATACACAAATTTTGAAATGAAGCCTATAAAGAATGAAGATAGACTGTATTGTTATAGTAAAGTTGTAAAATGGCTGAAAGTGTGAATATCATGTATTTAAATGAAATTTATATATATATATATATATATATATATATATATATATGAAAAGGAAAGTAAAAAAATCAAAGCCATTACAAGAGAAATAGCAGAGAAGACCTAAAAAGATCATCTATAGGAGAAAGGGGTCACTTTCAGATGTGCCTCCCTCAAATTATATTTAATTTAATCTTTGAAGTACTTATTTTACCAGTGTAGATTGGTAGTAGCCAACATGTTCTACAAAACATTTTGTCAGAGGATTAAAGAGACCAATTAGTATAATTCAATCTTGTAGCATCTCTTGAAAGTTCTAGACGAAGATTATAAAAGGTTGCAAAAAGGTCATATGTGGATAAAAATTCAACAAATTATGGCAAAATTATTCAGTGTTTCCATTTTTTTAGGAGAAGGACTGGAATGTCACAATTTTGTCAAAGAACAAGTTTTTATACCAACAGATATAACAGTTGAAAGGCACCAACTATAAGTCAAACACATCATTACTTGTGTTGGATATCCAAAGAAAAGCTAGCCACCTGTTCCTGTTTTTATTTCAACAGACCATTCTGTAATGGGCATTTCCCATTCCCCCAAAGACTTACATCTACATAAAGGATTGAAATATGGGCATCAAAATGTTGTTCTTCTAAAGTACATCATTATTGATAGAAGCCTAGTCCTTCTTCTCAGATTTTTATGAGTTTTTAACTTGGAGATATGTAAAAACTATTTACACTACTGTGTCATGTGACAAACAGGTGCTCAGCAAGTGCTTTGTGTGTACATGTATAAGTCACATCATTAAAAGTGCCAAGTATGACATAAAAAAAAGATGTTGTATGTTGATAATAGAGCATACAATTTGTTGCCATATTTATGTTACTTTAGTGCTATAAAAGAGCAGTAAATTTTTTAAATGTACTGCTATCCAGTTTTATTAAATTCCATATTAATTGAAACTTCTTTAATAAATATCAAGAGATATACTTAACATTTATACTTAATGAGGATACATTCCAAAAACTTTGTAGACATATGTACAAACATGTGACACTTTGTTGAAATTTTGTGAATAGGAAATAAGATGTTGTTGATGGTAACAAACTGTATCATTATATCAGAAGATGTTAATAGTAAAAGGTACTTACATGACATACCTGGACATATTCATATATACCTCAAAATACATTTTTAAACTATGTGTACATGTATAAGATACAAAAGGATGATGATAACGATCTATGTATCATGTTAATTGAAAAGGGTGTGACAGTAAAGGTATACACAAGTATGGACATGTACAGTTATAAGAATCAACATTTCAAATTCATAGAACACCAACAAGAGTTACAATATGTATAGAGGTAACTAAAAAAGGTAATCACTGAATTCAAAGGATGACTTTAGAGGAGTAGTGACTATAGTAACAGTAAAAGACTATCAGTAGTGGCTGTCAGGGACGTTGTAATTGATAATTGTAATCAATTACAATTAATTACTTTTGGCATGTAAAGGTAATTGTAGTTTCAAAATTTTTATGTAGGTAATTGTAATATTTTGCAATTGATCGATCAATTACTGGAAATTGATGGATCAATTGTGAAAGCATTTTTGCAAGTTTACATATTACAATAATAACAATATTGCTAATAAGTACATGTGCTGTTTGGAGTGTTCAGTCAAGTGTAAATTCTCTGAATAGTGTGAATAGCCTCATGTCATGCTAATGATAAAGTAAATGTAAATGAAGTAGTTGAGAAGTATCAGAATGAATTAGTTACTTTAGTCATTCACTTCAACTCTGTATTAAGGACAGTATTAATGTCTCACAACAAGTTACCATAGCAATTACTAAGGTAGTTAAAATAGTGAATCATGTTAAAAAAATCAATTAAGACAACAGAAAAGTTGGAGTCATTATTCAATAAAGCACTTTTTCTAAAAATGAACCTCATGGAACTCTTAACTTAAAAAATCGTTCAAAGAGCAATTGAGTATTTTGAATCTTCTAGATGCACAACAAAAGTCAAGTAAGTAAAATGGCGCTCGTGTCAAGGTGTCTGCTACTATTGCTCATTTTGTCTTTTTTAGTCTATATTTGGTTTTACTCTTCTTCCCATCAACTAACTCCTTGATGATCCCATCAAGTTCACCCAAGTATACAATTTCTCGTCATTTTCGCTTTGTTAAAGGTTCACACCTACGTTTTTTCTACTCAATCTTACCTCTCTCACAATAAGTCATTACTTCTTCTGCTCCTTCTACTCGTGGCGATGTTGAAATCAACCTGGTGGTCTCCTGGTGATAATTGTCAACTGTGTATGCTCTTCAACTGAAGAATCAGGCCTTATGTTACAATGTGACCAATGCTCTTGTTGGCTGCACAATGAATGTGTGAATGTTCCAGACATATTGGTGATAATTTTCCTTTTATCTGCCACTGTGTATCAAGTCTTCTCTTTCTCTCATTTTATCCCTGAAGTCAGAAATCTCTCATTTAAAGGCTCACATTGTTAAATTAGAAAAAATCATGCAAATCTCTCAGTACTCAATTATCTGCCCTTCAACCTATCACAGGCTCATCTATTTCTGACACTATTGTGAAGTGTACAGCTACTTCCTCAAATTCACCTCAACCTGTTCCATCGAACTCTCATCCTTCCAACAGTCATCCTGTTTCTCCAAATCCAGCCCATCTCAATACTTCTAATGTACGTTCAATGCCAGTTTACCCTCTAAGTTCCTCAATAAACACTCCTATTTTTTATCCCAAGCTTGACCTCCTCGCAAACCACCTCTCCTTCCAACTCCACGTTATCATCAATATCCTTCAACTCACAAAATGCCTCTTCTTACAACTCCTCAGCCACCTCCACTAACTCCCCAGTTCTCATTTTCATCCACCAATGCAACTTCCCCTTCATCCTCTCTTAAGATTCTCTCAATATCATCCCATACATCATCCTCAAGCCTCTCTTCCTCAACATTTCCCCCTCAACACCAATCTTCATCCTTACTCTCATTGACCTAAGTTCCTCAACAACCCTCTCATTTTTTATCCCAAGCTCGACTCCTCGCAAACCTCTCACAAACCACCTCTCCTTCCAATTCCACGTTATCATCAATATCCTTCAACTCACAAAATGTCTCTTCTTCCAAACTCCTCAACCACCTCCACTACCTCAACCACCTCCACCACCTCCACTACCTCACCCATCTCCACTACCTCAACCACTCCAATACCTCCACTACCTCAACCACCTCAACCACATCAACCCACCTCCACCACCTCCACTACCTCAACCACTCCATTACCTCCACCACCTCCACTACCTCCACTACCTCCAACCTCAACCACCTCCACTACCTCCACTATCTCAACCACCTCACTACCTCCACTACCTTCACCACCTCCACTATTCCCCAGTTCTCTCATTTTCATCCCCACTTCAATTCCACCGCAATTCAATACCAAACCACTGCCTCAAATCCTTGGTCAATCCCACAATCTACCTTATATGCGTCTTCCCACAACATCACTCCTCTCTCTTTTCCCTCTCCCTCACACTCCATCCCCTATCAATGTACGGGTAGTAAACAATCCTCCAAATCAGCTATACTCAACATTTCTTCCCTCTCTCCTGTCCATCCTTTCCTCAAATTCCAAATTCACAGAATATTGGACATCATATCCTCCCTTCTATCTCCCCAGAATCCTCTTCCTCCTCTGACAACCTGACTGTCTTCTATTTAATGCAAGAAGCCTTCTCCCTAAACTTGATGACCTCAAGCTCCTGTGTTCTGCTCATTCCCCTGATATCATCTGCATTGTTGAATCTTGGCTCTCTTCTGAAATTTCTAACCTTGAAATATCTTTACCCAATTTCCTTTGCTTCTGTCTAGACCGTAATCACCATGGCAGCGGCATTGTTGTTTTTGTGAAATCGCATTTGTCTGTATCTCCTCTGCCTCTTCCTTCAAACAACCTTGAATTTCTTCTATTACAAATCATCTGCCACCATTTCACCTTCACTCTAGGAATATTTTAGCCCCACAACCTGATGGTGATCTCAATCTCTTAGTTGGTTTTCTCCTTTTAACCCAAGTCTCGTCTCTAAGCTTATCCTACTTGGTGACTTCAATATAGATTTTCACAAAAAACATCTCCTCTTTTGACCAGGCTACTTGACTTTAACTAACTCTCTTAACCTACATCAATTAGTTCAAGAACCTACTCACTTTTCCTATTCAGGATCTCCATCCCTAATTGATCTTCTATTTATTCCTTTTATTTACCCTCCTCTGTATTTATTCTTCCTCTAGTTTTTTTCATCTGATCACCTTTCTTTGCAATTTACAATTCCCACCAGCTGTAAAACCAACCACTCATCAACTGGTAGTGGTTACCATAAAGTCTGGATCTACAAGAATGCTGATTTTGCCTCTGCCAATCTTATTCTTTCTTCTACTACTTGGAACGACTTTTTCTCCTCACAAGACATTAATGTCCTGTTGGCCTATCTTTAAGGAAGCCTTCCTAGAGGTTATGCGTCGTTTCATCCCATCAAAAATTCTTGTACCTTCTAGTTGCTCTCCTCCCTGGGGGAACAATCATCTCCTTGCCTGTATCAAGAAAAGAAACCACAAAGCTAAAAAACTGAAGTCTCCTATCTACATGTCTCAGTATCGTGTTTGCAGGAACAAGACCCTTTCATATCAACGTAAGTTGAAAGCCTCATTTTTTCTACTGCCTGTCACTCTCATCTTCCTCGTGTAAGTCTTTCTAGTCTTTATTCAAGAAATTAAAAAAGAAATCGTCAACCATCCCAACCTTAACACACAATGACTTAACTGTCACTGACCCTATCTCCAAAGTCAACTTGATCAACAACTTCTTTAGCAAATGCTTCAATTCTTCAGTTCCCTCACTTTCTCTATGTGACATATTTCCTCAATTCCCAACGGACTGCCCCTCAGATCAGTATAAATATTAAATTCTGAGACATATTCCCTCTCTAGACTCAGCACACATCCATATTTTAAAGCCACATTGATTGGTTTCTATACCATATATTATTTCATGCAGGAACGGACTTTGAAAAGGACCATCTCTTTGTCAATGTTTTGTTCTTTATCAGTGTAAATAAAGAAGAGAAACTAATTTGTTAAGGTGAATGAGAATTGGTCTCACTTTCCTAGATGATCATATTTAAGATCATCATATATAGGAAGAGTACTGTTGTCACTAAAATATAAGAAGTGATGGATGTCAAAGTAATTCCTAGATATTTTACTGGTGATTGGTTGATAATGAAAAATACAATGTCTCTTCCAGTAATCACTGATTGAAGGTAATTATATTAATCCCATCAACAATATAAATCTCATGTATGTTAGTATTTCATCAATCTACATCTTATCCCATGTTTCATACTTTAGGTCTCCCATACATAACCTTCCATAGCTTTTTGTTTCAGCAACAAAATGTTGAAGAGTGTCTCTCGTGAAGAAGAGAAGGAATATAATTAATCAAGCAATTATGTCATACTTGGTTAACTCATGAAGTTAAAACGTTACCATGTTCAAATTTGAGCGATTACATTACACTCATTAACTCACAAAGTCAAAATTTTAGCATGTTCAAATTTTAACAATTAAATTATATCACACTCAGTTAGTCCTTTGAGTACATGGGCAGGACACATGTTTCAATATCCCCATGCAGCTATTGATTCAAGATGACCAAGTCAAGAAAATTGCTACAAGTCTTTTTTTCAAGTTTTCTAGCGTTTTTACTTGTTATCACTGTCAAAACAACATTGCTGAAAGGTGTTGTTAACTCTAATTCTCAAGCAAAAATGTTGATTCCAATAACTCTAAGCATTAGGCAAGTTAACATTTTACTGTGATGAGCTCATCAAAAAATTAAGTTTCTTTTTGAATACTTTGTGGTGTGTAAATGATATATATATGATATGTTGATAGTTATAAGGTATTATATTATGTTTGTAGGTAAGACATTGTAATGATATTAAAGTAATAAAGTATCATTTTGGTCTTTGTACATGTGATAAAGATCAAAGCAAGGTACAACGCATAATGGTAGATCACACTGCTTACATTTGTATGTTGTTGTTTTTTGTCCAAAGGTTTTTCTTTTGCTACATACCAAACAGTCTTTCTGATGTGGTTTACCATTTGTTTTGATCTTCAATCTTGGATGGAAAATGCCGATCAATAAGGCATAGATAATTATATTCATTGATTCTCATCCCCGTCCACTCTGGAAATTATTATTATATTCCACGTTACATGGTATACTTGGATGCATGTGTAATTGCTGTGCTAATATGAATCTCATGTGTTTTGGTCAAGAACGAGGTAATTCTTGTACCCTGGACAATAGAATTAACTATTTCGATATGATTGTGACATTTTTTTATTGTTAGCAAGATGAAGAAATCACTTTTTCAGATTTGTATGAGCATATTCGAAGTGGTGTATTCCCTAATATCATGCAAACACAGCACTTGATCAACTATAACCTTGATAAGGTTTATGTAGGTATGTCTAGAGAACAATTTAGTGTTGTTGAATTCAATCATTTGGTTGTGAGTGTATGCCAAATGTTTGGGCAGTTTGTAAAGTTTATTGTGGTTGTGTCTGAGGTGGAAGAAGAAGAGTTAGCATCAAAGAGTTGTAGACTTGATGCCAGTGATAATGAACCAATCTGTTTGAAAGTCCCATCATTCGTTTCAAAAGAAAAAAATAGGAAAGATGGTTTATACAATGACTTAGTCAAGTTCTGTAGTGCCCAAAAGTTGGGTGGGAGGAACCAGATAGCATAGTAAAAGGTTTATTTCAGACCTATCAAATACTCTATGGTATATTGATAGACACCATCGTGTATTGTACAGTCACTTTTGTGCCTACCATTTTTTTGCCAATTTTGTTGGATACAATAGGCCAGAACAAAGCAAACATAGGAAGAGATCTATCTCCAATTTAAAGCAGGAGAGGTTGTTGGAACTTGCTTCCAATTTACAAGAGCCATTGTTAGCAGCTGGATACAACACCCTTGAGTGGTGTACCTTTCGTGTTGCTTTGTCAAAAGCCATTTCTTCCTATGCATAATATCTTAGTGTTCAGAATGAACCAATGTTGGTATGGCATAGTTCTCCTGATCCTACAGTTAGCCTTTCAAAAGTATCAAATATACGGTTCATGACCAAAGCATCTTCGGTTCTGGCTAGTCTAGATGACACAGTTAAAACTTCAGCAACATATGAAGTTGCTCATGTGAACAAATTCACACCTTCATATAGGCACAAAGATATTTATTTATTCGAGAATTAAAGAAAGGATTGTCATGTAATGTTTTTTTTTACTTACACTCACGGATCAAATATCGGAAGCTATCACTTCATTTGGAAAGCTCCAGAAGATGCACGTGAAGAATCTTTTTGTTCATAAAATTTGAAAATAGTTGAAAAAAATTCGGGAAGAGATTTCCTGTATACCATACCTGAGCAATGAAACACGAGTTTTTCACTCTCTGTGGCCGAATTATACCAAAGAACAAGCCTCATGTTCTCAGGCTATTTACAGTGCTTTAATGGTGAGTGTTCTGCTTCACGAAACAACAGCAAAACTGAGGTGGATGCTCGAGCATCAGAAATTATGCCAATGGAAGATTCAGATATTGTAATAGATTTGCGGGAATGCAATGAGAATGGTCAAGATTGTTTTGGTATATTTTGGGATAAATGCAATGAGTTTTTAACTTCTTGTACTCTGTGCATGAGCAAAGGCACGTACTATATCATTCATGGCAAAAGCAGTTTCTGTACGTGACTTGATCGAACAGGTCACCAAACAATGCCCAGCTGGCATACCCATACCATCAGAATCATGGTTGTGGTTTAACTTTTGCCCCCGGAAATCTCAAGCTAAGGTTGCCTAAAGGTATACATGTCATCTAAATGCTAAGCACATGGTGCAAAAAACGCCAATTTCGAAAAAGCCATCCTGACTCCCATTATGTGTATCAATTTTTTCGTTATCTACGAGAATTATGCTGTCAAGTATCGAGACATGGTAACCTTTGTATGCATTGACGAAAAGCATCGTGTCAAGGTGGGTGAACCAAACTTCCCAGTAGCTGCGTGGAAAGGGGTAAAGAAGTAATAGTTTCACTTAATGAAACATTTTTAGTGGGAGACCACGACTTCTGTAAGTTCAACTTAATTCCTAGTGTTGTGTTTATCAATGAAATCCCCCCCCCCACATGTGAAGGATTATGGTACACAGGTCAAGTATAAGTTGGGATCATAGATGCTGTCTTTGAAGCATCTTCTCCAATAAGACGCACAGCTGAGCTATACAATATTTTGAAATCCAGAATGACTCCCATCCAATGTTATTTATATATTCAGATGATGGGCCTGACCATCGTCTAACATATTTATCTGTACAGCTTTCACTTATAGCACTGTTCATTAAGCTTGATCTTGATGTTTTAATTGCAGGAAGAACAGCACCGTCCCACTCATGGGCTAACCCCATAGAGAGGGTTATGTCCATCCTTAATATAGGATTGCAGTCAGTTGTTAGTTGAGAGCTAAAGTAGGAGACAATCTAGAGAAGGCACTAGTAAAGTATTCCAGTCTGAAAAAATTCGGATGGAATGTGCCACTTATAAAGAGGACGTGAAGCTGTCACTATCACCTACTAAAAAGAGCAAATTTCTGATGTTCTTAAACGGTTAACTTAAAAGCAAAAAGTTGGAAATCTTTAATAGTGGTTCAGACAAAGAGATCTCAGATCTATGGTATTGCCTCCTCAAGATTGATCAGTCTTTGTCACATGATGTTAACATATCTCAGTCTACACTAAAGAGCTTTCCATCCCTTGTGGAGTTCATCAGTCATTGCTGTACTTTTAGAAAGTATTCTTTAACCATTAATAAATGTGGAGAAGTCTGATTGCACCATATGTACTCCAGTTAACATGGATCCTGAGGTTTTTAAAGGTATGAATATTAACCTTACTTCATGTGTTACTGTAGCTAGTCAGTGCGTATGTGTCTGTTTACAAATGACAGGTCTAGTACCTATCAAACTATAGCGAAAGTTCTGGACTTTCCAGAACAAGAGAATAAAACAGATTAAAATGTAAAATCCAGCACAGGTTTCAATCATGGCTCATTTGTAAGCTCAAGATACAATGTAAATTTATAATGTATACCTCAAATTTTTATAGGTAAAAGTATAATTGTTGCTTCCTTCCTCCCTAAATGGTGCATTCCAGTTCTTTGACCTCTCCTTCCGCCATTCACCAAGACATACTTCATGTGTTAAAGGATCTTCATGGTCTGTACTTTCAGTTGGTGAGTAAACATGTGATCTGTTCCGAAGATAGTTGTGCAGAATGCAGCAGGTAAGAGTAATGACTTCTACTTTCTCTGGACAGAGTGCAATTGGAGTCATGAATATACGGAAACGGTTTGCTAGTATTCCAAAAGCATTCTCGACCACATGGCGAGTCCTACTCAATCTGTAATTAAATATCTGTTTTTTCTTTTGTCAAGTGATTTTGGGCGTATGGCTTCACCAGGTAACTGCTCATTGCAAACGCATCATCTGCCACAATAACATATGGTAAAAAGTATGTAGAATTAGTCTGATTGCACCATATGTACTCCAGTTAATATCGATCCTGAGGTTTTTTTAAAGGTATGAATAATTAACCTTACTTCATGTGTTTACTGTAGCTAGTCAGTGCGTATGTGTCTGTTTACAAATGACAGGTCTAGTACCTATCAAACTATAGCAAAAGTTCTGGACTTTCCAGAACAAGAGAATAAAAACAGATTAAAATGTAAAATCCCTTTGAAAAAAGCACAGGTTTCAATCATGGCTCATTTCTCAAGATACAATGTAAATGTATAGTATAGACCTCAATTTTTATCTTAGATTTTTGAAAAAAAGACAATTACGATATAGCTATATAGAAAATTTGGGGAGGGGGGGCTAAAAAACTTTAACCTAAAATGTTGGTGAATTTAGTGAATTCCACCATAAATTTTGAGCCTATTAGATATGCATGTGTTAGTTTTGACATGTGGGCTTGCCAGGTATTTAATCAGCTAACCGTTTCTTTATAAAATCCACCAAATTTTGCTGCTGCTAGCTATGTTTTTTTTTGTCAAGCTATTAAATGACAATGAAGCATACCAGGCATCAGGAGTCAGCACATAGTTGACTTTTATTACCCAAATCTCTTTTTTAGTATGTTAGTATGAATTAGCCAGTAGTAAGCAGTAATTATTGGTTGACTCAATTAATTATTTGACCACCCTTTGTGGAATTTTGAGTATATGCAGAATAATATCCATTTGTGGAGGTTAAGCACTTGGTGCATTTCACTTTTGGCCATTAATTAAACTTTTTTACTTAGAATTCACCGACTTCCTGATCCTGTCTTAAATGATGATGGTCACTTTGAATGTTTTGAGCAGGTTTTTGGCACGAAAACTGATGAACGTTCTTGTCCATCAGTAGAAGAGGCCAAAAGAAAAGTTAAAAAGAGGCTACCATTCAATGCAACACAACAGCATGTAAAGAATGTGAACATGGTCGTCCAATGGGAAGAATGTGAAATGTGGAGGATTGTTTTATTCAAAGAAAAAGCTTGATTCTCAGAGTTTAAGTTTGTTAGAGAAGATACTGGATGACATTGTTTACACATGTGGTACTACATTTGATGAATTAGATCTTCCACCCACATTGAAATCAGTGTGTGTAAGAACTATCCATTGTGATGACCCTATGGAGAAGCTCTATTATACGATTTCATTGGCCTAAGGCAAATTGGAGATTCTACACTGAGTTTGACTTTGAGAAGCTGACTGTAAATGTCCTCCTCTCTCAACTCTCTCCCAAGTTCTGCTATGTATTCTATTTGGGTTAGATAATGGCCATTTTGATTGAACAGTTTGTATAGTATTTAGCTGTTAACTATAGCTATTTCAATGAGATGAAATGCTGCCCTTTTCCAACATTTGATTGTCCTATATGAAAAGCTGTAATATGACATCATTTGATCAGCCTTATCTACTCCTCCCATGTGTCTATATTATACTCTTCAATCATCACAGGTTTTCATCACCTCTTCTCATCCTCCATTAGCTAACCTTCTTCTCCTAGTTTTTATTAATCATAGTGTCATCATGTATAGTACTAATCATTGTAACAACTCTCTTGTCTTTACATTATAGAGCCTTCAAATTTCTTTTTATTTTTTTTATTTTTATTCTCCTTTTTTTAGTTTTGGTAACACCTTTATTGTAGTATCCTCTTTTGTACTCTTACTTGTCTTTTTTCTGCCATTCTTTAGGCATCTCTCTTCTATTAACTAAAAAGTATACATGATGTCCTTTTGATTCAAGGCCTTCAATTACTTTCATAACTACTGCAAGGGGCAGATAACGATGCACAAGTACGCAAAAAATGCACTGAAACAGAAATCCTGAACATGAATTCGATCTAATTTTTACTGCTACAGTAAAAAGTACAAAACTGTACTTTTAAGTACTGTTTAGTGTACTTAACAGTGAAATGGCAGAAGCACTTGCTCTACTTCACATTAGTTATGAAGGTGAAATTAAACTATTATATGGAAGAGTGAAACCTAATAATTCTACCTACATTACATCTGTAATATCTGATCTATGTTACATTGCAGTCGTTGGACTTGATAACTTAATCAAACTTTTTGGGCTTCTTTTTTTCGAAAAAATAGCAACCCTCTGTTGAAGGTTCTAATTGTTATTAACCCATTCAAACAAAACAAGGTATCCTTTTAAGGGTATTTATTTTTTTTGCTATCTCAAAATTTAGGATATTGAGGAAAAATTGAAGAGTGAAGGCTGGATAGCAACGACAACACGATTCCTCAAGACTTAGTTGGAAATGGGACAATGCACCCGATAGTAGAACCATAGGATGTTGGAAGATTAGTGAATCTGCTGAAAACGATACAGTAAATCTTGTTTTGTACTATTTCATCATTTACTCATTTGCTCTTTAGATTGAAGTAAAGGATCAACCAGTCAAAAGTGAAATGTTAGAATATGAAATTAGTAACTGTGATGTTCATAAATCGCTAATAAAATTTTGCAACTCTCACAACAACAAAGTATATTAGACTTTTGTTGGGGGTATGTTTCAAATTATTATATTTATGGCTATAGTTCCCCCTTTAATAGATGAAGTAGTGACAACACAATGGGAGAATGTTATGATGTTTATTACAGGTATATGTATAGGTACTATTGCTTATTAGTCTTTTATTTTCAAAACTGTTACAGATAATAGTTTAACAATATTTGTCTTCATTATGATTATCCTGACATTAAGTTTTTCTATGGAAGCATGAAGTTAAAAAAGGTATTGACTTGTTGCAAACTGTTTTTGTTAAGTGTACTATACTCTACTTTTATTTAGAAGTAATACAATTTATTCAAATTATAACCATAATTTTAATTTTAATTATTTTGAACAACATTGGATATGTAACAGGTAAATTACACACTATAATGTTACTATCATACAATTGTTATCAGATTTCTCTATTGCAGACATTACAACGAAGGTCTTTGATGTCATAAAATATATTTCTTCTAGGCAAGCAATGAGTGTTAGAACTAAAAAAACTAATTATTGTATCATCTATATAGGCTGGATTAATGTTTCGTTACTGATATTCAATTGTTTTGCTAATAAGTATAATTGGTTGTCAGATAAAGTTCTATCATTGTATGAAAAATAAAGGGTGGTTGATTACAGTACACTACACAAGTATATATCTGTCTGTTCTTTGGTCATGCCCCAGTCTATACAATGTCTATTCATTCATACATGCTATGTTTCATTTATCCCTCACCCTTCAGTCTATTTCCTCTCACCATCCTATATATTTCTACTGTTCTTTTTTCATTTATAGAACTTTAAGTGAATTGGCTAGAATAGTTTTACACATTAATTTCTGTGTTATGAAAAGGCAGGTGGTATATAGTGTAGCAGTTATGTGCAATTCTTATAAGAATTGTGCTATTTATGATACAACCATAAAGTTTTTGTGAGCTGTTAGAAGAACGTCATTAGCAAGATTTTTAGATATAGGGACATTCCAAATTTATTCTATTTTAACACCTATCCAACTTCAAAGATCAAAAATTGCACCTTTAGATAATAATCAGTGTTATTGTACAGTCTCTTGACCATTCCCCTGCTATTCCTGCAGAATTGCAGCTGAGAAAGAGATTTGAACTCTGATTCGTATTTCTTAACAAAGAAGAAAGGTCTAAAGGTTCCATGTAAGTCACAATTTAGCCCAAAACAGCTCCAAATAAAAGCTTTCCCTATTATTTAGTCAGAAAATGGCAAAGGCTTACAAAATAATGGATGGTAGCACAACATCAGATAAGCTCGAGGAGAAACTACAAACGGATTGGAACAAATGCATTTTATGTCAGGAGTCACTACAGAGGTCCTTCGGTTGCCCAGCTGAGTCTACACATGATCAGCAATGAGCTGGCTACACAACTATTGCTAACCTACTACAGGGATTTAGTGATATAGGTTGTTTGCCAAAATCACTAGATTTGACTCGACTTGATGATGGTGAGGGGATTGAGACAACATTGAAACAGCACAAAGGCAATGGCATGACTAGTGTAGACTACAGTACAACAGAACTCAGTTACAAAGAGCAGCAAAAAGAACCTCGTGTAGACTACATTACAACAGAACTCAGTTACAAAGAGCAGCAAAAAAACAAGACCTGCTGATGCCGAATGCACCACTAGCTCTAGAAAAAGGTTTACTAGGAAGAGTATAGAACAAGCATCCTGCCCTTCAAACTTACTTGAAACTTACTTTTTTTGTAACAAACCAGCATCTGGTGGAGAAACATTGAGAAGAAGCTTTAACATTTGGCATTGATCTAAAAGTTCGTCAGTGTGCCACAATATTACAAGATGAACAACTACATGTAAAATTGAGTGCAGGAGACTTAATTGCACAAGATGCTTCTTACCATCTAGAATGTCTTGTTTTTTTCTGTATAACAAGAGCACGGGAAAAAAAATCCACCTACAAACACTACAGATGAAGTCAATGAAGGTATTGCTTTTGCAGAGCTAGTGTCCGTACATAGAAGATTGTCAAATGGATACTCTCGTTGCAACAATTTTTAAGCTTAAGGATCTGGTGACCTCTACAGTACAATGACTGACACAACTTGGGACTGACATAGTTAGACGCATCCATTCTACCAAGCTAAAGACAGAATTCTAAGTTACTTTCAAGACGTGGGAGGCACACAAAAGGCTAGAGATGTGATGCTTGCTTTCAAAGAAGATATTGGTTATGTTAGCTTTGAGTAATTCAACTTAAAAGAGATCCTTTTGATGTTGGTTAGACGAGCTTTCAGTTCATTGCTGCACATCACATAGGCTTTGAGCCTGCCATTAATGGGGCCAAAGAAGTGTGTTGTATTACCTTATCAATGTTCCATAAGCCTCACCATGCCAGTTGTGAGTACAACACTTAAACCCCCGTCAAGCAGTTTCTTCCTTTGTGGCATAGCCAGAAAGAAACACCACTGCATTCTACTGTCGTACATGGAATTATTCCCATATCGAAAGCTTGAACTAACCTACTGCATGAGCTTGGTTGCGTATCCATTTAGTTTCTTGCCTCCACAAAGACCTATCAGAAACTCTGTTGAGGAGAGTTCTAGAAAATGTAGAAAGATTTTGGGAAGTTCTAGAAAGGTTTCTATTTGTTTGATCACACAGCAGTCAGACAAAGTGTCAATGAAAGCTAGGAAGCAGTGGTTTACGCAGAAAGGTAGCAAGCAATTGATGCACTCCCCCCTACACAGGCTGCACTCATCCTAACATATCAAAAGGTCGACATACCAAGCTGGTCATTGCTGCCCGGACTCAGATGACAACTGGAGTTCAGAATCTTCCATCACCAAATGATTGGGGCTGGAACAAGAAAGTTATGGAGCTGGGAACCCTAGCTTGAAAAAATCTACAGAAGCTTCAGAAGCTTGTAGGGGAACTGATACACTGCCAATCAAGAAAGGTTGTAAGCGCAGGACGTTGCACCCAACCTGTTCAAAAAGGGTACTCTGCAGGTGTGGCCTGCTCTTTGTACTGTTGGCTTGGACTTTGTGCTGACTGATTTGTAAAGATATGAAATATAATATTACATGCACATATAACTTTTAAAAAAATTAATTTCTTGATTTTCAAATTAATTGCCGCATATGCACCGTAAGTAATTAAAGTAATGCAGCTTAATATTTTTTAATGCATGGGCAAATCCAAGATGTCCCTATATCTAAATTGATCCAATGAACTTTTAATATTCTTGCCAAATGTCATGCTTGGTTATCATTACAATTGCACAATTGCCTGCGCACTACCTTCCTGCTAGCACATTTTTTTGTGCACAGCAGAGAAAGAAGATAAAAATAGTGTAAAAAAGACGATCAAAGCACAATAATCAAAACTCATAAAGCCACAAACACTCCTATTTTATCAATAATGATAATTCTCAGTGGTTATAAAAATATGGATTTTACACTAATCTCATGTGCCTATAAATATATGTCCTTCATGCTTAAAAGGGTAATTCATCAAAGTGAAAACGTTAGCAAATCCAATTATAATGACTATATCACACTTATTAACTTATGAGGGCGTGAAACTTTAGCATATTCAAATTTAGTGATTATGTCCAATCTTAGTTAACATATGATTGAAACTGAAACTTTAGCATACTTCAAATTTTAAGTGATATGTCATACTTAGTTTTAGCACATGAAATGAAAACAGTAGCATTTTTCTAATTTTAAGGCAATTATATCATATTTTATTAACTCATGTAAGGGAATTGAAACGTTATTCATATTCCATATTTTAGTGCACTCAGTTTAACTTATAAGTGGAAAAACATTAGCATGTTGTTAAAATTTAGTGATTGACACATTGCCCTACAGTACTTAAATTTTGCTAAAATATGAGAAGAGCCCCTCATTAAAAAAAGGTGTTTTTAGACCATGGAAAAGTATTAAGGTGACCTGTTTCGCCTCTCCCAATTACCACTGTAGTACATTTGTTTAAGTTTATTCATCTTTGTCAGCATGCATTTTCTCTCGTGAAGATGCCCAAGGGACCAAGAAACTGAGCGTCATCAAAACAAAGGAGATTGTTGTGCATGTTTTTGACTATTTCAAGAAATTCAGCCAGGCATAAACAGACTCAAGTCTTCTGCAACGAACCTCTGATACCACAAGAATTTCTGATGTTTCTGACCTGACAAATAAATTATAGGCATTATCAGTCTTTCTTCTATTGGTAAAAGTTTTTTTTCAGAACCTTGGTGCCTTATAGCTGCCTTAAATCGCAAAAGACAACACCAAGATTATTATTTAAGATAAATAATTTGTTATAATAAAAACATCTTGTTGTATAATTAGAACTGTAATTTTTTGAATCTCCATGTGAGGCAGACAGCTGATTCTTAAGGACAAAATGCTTGTTATTTGCTAAATTTTTCAAAGGGTGCACAATTTGAAGTACGGCGTGAAAGGTGTGCCCATTGAAAATGTATGAAGTTTTTATAGTTTGCTAACTTTCTCGATAGAACTAGAGAGCCAATTTTATATATAAAATGCATGCTTTCTATCTGCTGAATTGGGATTGATATAAGAGTCCCATGTGGATAGCATGTAAAACAGCAAGTTATTTACATGTCCTGGAGATGGTTACGTTCCGTGCAATTCAACTACAGAAGATAGTGCACATACAATTAATAGACTTAATGTAAGCAGAAGAACAATACATTGATTCAATTCAAAATATCATTACCTTTCAAATGTTAGTCACAAGAACATGTCAATACATTTACACTAACCATTATAAACTATACTCTGAGTGTCATATCTTTTTTTTTTTTTTTTTTTTTGTAATAAATAGAGGTACAGTATCAGGTGGAGGAGAGGTTGATACAATAGAACTAGAGACTTCCTGAAGGTTAATATGACCTTCTAACAATCATCCCATAAACCTTAATAAATAAAAAGTAAGTGTGTACTTTGTTTAACGTTAAGTTTTGACCCAATAAATAAATGATTATAATCTCAGGGCCCCTATCAATATGTTAATGGTTAGCACTATTCAATAACCCTTGTATCAATGCTTAATATCCAAAACTATACAATAACTTCACAAAAAGTATTAAACAAAAGAAACTAACCGTTCTTTGTGCTTCCAAAGGTACGTGACATCAACAAGTTTGTATATCGTTCAGCTATGTGTTTTCTGCAACTGCAACAAAGAGCGTTTTGAACTTGAAAATGTCTTAGTAAGGTAAAAAGGAACAATGAGTCAAGGAAAAACAAGAAAAATGACTTTTAATTTGACGTTACAAAGAACTTTTAAGATGAGACTACATCCACATATCATATCACAAGAATATATACATTTCAAATATTCTTACTTAGTTTGATGTTTTACCAAGGGCCATATTACCTTGTAGTGACAATATCATTAGCTATCTTCAGAGGTTAAATCTAAACCAGTGGACTTAAACATTGGTGTGAGTGTCAGGGTGTTTGACTACACTCTTCTTCAGATAATAAAGAGACCTTGTCCATCCCTCTTCTTCACTTTCAGATGAGCACAATGGACAGACTCAGGACGTTCATCACACATTCTTCATCATTTGCATTTATCCTGAAAGTAACATCAACATAAGTTTAAAAATAGAAATACCATTTTATAAATTATAGTTAAGTCTACTTATGTATACACACTAATTGATTGTATATGTTTTAAGGTCCACTAACATTATTAAGTTGTAAGGACTGTATAGTAATAGGGCAGATTTCACTTAGTAACTAAGGATAATTAAGAAAATTACAGAAATATTTCACCACATCTATCTACCACGCCCCACCTTCTAGTGTATTCTGACAAGACCAGTCCCTTTGAATAGAGAGGTTTAGTACTAGGCACATATAAATATTATCATCAAAAAGTTAGCTTTAACCTGTACCTGAGAAAACAATATAGTCTATAGATAGTTGGGGTGTGGCTGTAAACTGCTTTTGTCTAATACAAAAACAAATTATTCTTTAGAGGTTTCCTACTGTTTGTTTTGTCCTTTCTCAGTACATTTGAGTTGTTTTGAAGTAGCTGAACTCACTAGACTAGCTCTATTCATTGCCAAGTATCTTCCAAAACAATTTATAGGATAATTTTTAAATTAATATCTTCGTATTAATGTCAATGCAAGTTCTAAATTTTAATTTCAAATGTGATTTAGCAGTTCATCATGTTATAACAAATACAAATACTTAGTCAAATTTGTTAACAATGGAAAAAGCATACAATTACACAAAGCTCTTTGTACATGTTATCAACACTCACTTTCATTCCGATTTAAGATATAATTTACCTGACAATCATTCCCCATTTTTACTTTAGATGATGTCTTGAAATAAAACAGCCTCCATATCGTTTGTCATCATTCAATATCAAGCGAGTATCTGTGCATCAGTGTGTCAATCAATGTCTCGCTATAGTCACTTTATTAAGATTTAGAAAAACAAGAGGAAATATAAATTTACCCTGCACACCATTCCCCACTCTTGCTCTAGATGATGTCTCACGATACGCCTTTGTATCGTGTGTTTTTATCTAAAATCATGACGCGTATTGATCTCGGCATGCAGCATCCTCGCTATAGTTTCGCACACTTTAGCATTTAGCAATATCGACTTCAAAAAATCATCTGGAAGACAGTGGATCACTAACTTCGACTACTTGCTCAGCTAATGACAGCCTGTTCTTCTGCACGTGGTTAGGCTTTAATGGGTGGAGATAGAGAGTAGACGTCTCGTCCCTAGACTGTTTCGTTCGGGGGTCTGTGGACGAGACTAAACGAAGGGAGTAAACAGGGCGGGTAGGATACCTTAAAGAACTGTCTTGCAAGCTGCCTGTATTAGCTCAATAATATTTATCATAAAAATAATGTTACAATAGTTTCTACTTTCATACAGATGATTGGAGAGGGTGGTTTCTATGGTGTATTTGCATCATGTCTTGATGTGTTATATTCCTAACTCTTTTTATTGTTTGTTGACATCAAAATTTTAAAATAAAAATTAATTTTTAAAAATTAATAATAGATGCAAAAATCTTAACAGTCCCACTCTGAGTAATCACATGTAGCATAACATGTTTACTGTTTTGTGGTAATATGAACAAGAAATTGATAATGGTCTCCACTTTCTAGGATGTTTCACTTGTTTTGGTTCATTACTCTGATATAATATACAATGTACGACAGCTTCAAGATGACCTAAATCTTCCATCACAACCCCAACCCCATGTGAACACAACAACTAAATGTCAAAACCATGTGGAATGATCAAAGCTTCAACTATTGTTTGATTTTTTTTTTGTTGATACAGTTTGTCAGATAGGTCATACCCATGTCCCCAAGGCACCCATCTGAACCTTTGCCACATGTGTATATTGAACCATTGGTGAGAATAAGGCCTATATGAGCATATCCTGTACTAACACAAGAAACTCTTCTGTCATTTATAATTTAAGCATTAAGCTAACTTAACCATTTTTTGCAAGTGCTTCAAACACTTAACCATATACAATACTTTGTGTTTGTAGTTCGACATTTTAAAGTATCAATGATTTCAAAGCACATTTAAGTACTAGTGTGTGTTTTTTGTATATGTAATATTTTCATAGCTTTGAGTCACTTTTCTAATTATGTATTAATTTATTTTGGATAAGCAATGCAAACAACCTGTTAGTGATAATGCTGGATTACATATAAACATTTTTTTGAACAACTCATGTTTGTCCAATGTAATAATAATTTGTACAGACATCAGATTATAAATGTAATAACAAAAATTACATATCTATTTGTTACTGTAAGTGCTTGTGCTTAAGTCTTTTGTAAAGTGCTTTGCCCAATTCTTAATATGATGTGGTGATCATGTGAAGACGTCTTGTTATGCGCTACTCCAAATATTATGTAATTGCTAAGTGCAAAGATACAATGTATCTATGTAACTATGTACACATTTACCAACCTAAGGTTAATATGTTTTGGTTATGTACATGGATACATTGAAACCATACAGCTAAGTACACTGTTGTCACCTTATTGGTACATTGTTAACATGGTACATACATGGGTACAGCTAAGTATACATATTCCACCCTATCAGTACATTGTATAGTAATCCATGGTTAACATGGTAAATACATAGATACAATATCCATCTAAATATACATTTTCTAGCCTAATTTTACAATGTATAATAATCCATACTTACTACAGTATGCAATGGATACAATGTAACTATGTAGCTAAGAATACATAATCCATTCTATTGATACATTTTACAGTAATCCATGGTCAACATGGTACACAAATGTATCTATGTAGCTAAGTATACTGTTGTCACCTTATTGGCACATTGTATAATAGTAATCCATTGTTACTATGGTATGTACATGGATAGTGTGTAGTCATATAGCTGAGTATACATTTGCCAACCTAAGGTTACAGTGTATAATAGTCTATCTGTACCACTTAATAGAACATACTTCTGATCCACAGACACAGTCTTATATAATACACTACATATTAACCTGAATATAATACTTTGTTGTCATTTCATAACATTGTAATTAAACACTGATATTAAAGAACAATTAATATTGTCTATATTTAGACTGTATCAAGAATTATTTTAAACTTTGTATTAGCATATTGTTCACTTTCATTGTCAAGTTAAGAAATATATGTATATACTGTTGTAACCATGGTTACAACAGTATATACATAGATACAATGTATTAACTCAGCTAAATATATTGTTGCCACCCTATTGGTACATTAAACAGTAATCCATGGTTACCATAGTATGCATGAACATAGATATAATCCCATGTATATGTACATATCACAGTGTTACTATGTATACTATAACTATACAATTTACATATTGTGCCACTACTGGATATATTTCTTAACTTTGACAAAAAAGTGAACATATACTAATATAAAATTAAAATAAACTCTTGATACAGTATAAATAAGAGACAATATTAATTGTTATTTAATATCTGTTTAATTACAATGTTATGAAATGACAACAAAGTGTTATATTCAGGTTAATATGTAGTATATTACATAAGACTGTGTCTGTGGATCAGAAACTACCAAATTGCTCTATTGAGTAGTACAGACTATTATACCAAAGTTTCTAGTGAATTAGCAATTTCAAAGGCAAACAATTCAATAAAAAACTACATTGAGTTTAAGTAACAATTTAAAACAATGTATATTAATGTCAATTACTACACTGGCTGTAATTTTAGTTATGTCCCATATTGATACCATATACCTTATGTGTTTCATTGAATTAATTAAATAGGAACTATTTCAAGAATCATGTCAACTCATGGAACTATTTCAAGAATCATGTCAAAGGATGTGAATGATTACTGTTCTCTAATAATATTTTTAAATGTTCAAAATAGACATACATATACTTATTACCGCAAAATAATAGAGTTCATGTAAGAGTTATAATTTAATGCTAAATACTACTATACACCGGATTAATTATATAACTTATTAGCATTAACTTCATACATACATCAAAACTAACGTTCATTCTTTGGGAGATGTGTCCACTACTTCCAACATGTACCATATAGAACTCATATTCAACTATGTTTACTCTTTGTCATAAACAATATCGACTTAGGCAATCTTCTACCAGCAGAGGATTTGGTCATTGATTTCTCCTGTTAACTCTAATTCTTAATCTAGTCAGAGCACATCTCCATTCTTTTCTATTCCTAAATAAATTTCAATGTGGAGTCTTTTTTTTTTTAAATTATGTCCTACCACATATTACCACTAGATACTGACTTAGCAGTGTCTCTAGATAATCATTACACTATTAATTTAGAAAGATCCACTTCATTTACTTCCCTCATACATACATTACCATAGTTAAAAAACCTAGTGTGAAATATATAGGTCACAACAGAAAAATCAAAGCTATTAAGGATGCCCCAAAGCCTATGAATGTGGCAAAGATCAGAAATTTTGGGGGATTTTAAATTACTATAGTTATTTTACCTAATTTTTCAGCTTGGTTACCTTTTATATGACTTCTTTTGTAAACAATCATGATAGTGGTAGACAGCCAGTCTTGATTTGGTATTTGAAACAGCAAATAATACTATACAAGTTGACAATTACAATTGTTTCATTATTGTGACTCAAAACATAACTTGTGACACTTCAACCTATTGTACTGGGGCAGTTCTCTCTCACACAGAATTGATGGTAGCACTGACTGTCCAGTAGCATATCCATCGGCAACTTTAACTGTGGTTGAAAGGAAGTGCTCTCAACTAGAGAATGAAAGATTATAATAATTACCTCTATTGTAGACCATTCACTCTTGAGTCTTTGACCACAAAACATTTTCACTTATTGTTTAGTGAAAATAAGTAAATATCTTAGATGACTTCATCTATACAACATTATTAGATGCAGTTACTATAAGAGAATGAACTGTTTAAGATACAATATTATTATAAGTTTTAAGATATACTTTTTTCAATTTGACCACTAGTGTGGATGAGGAAGACACGTGTCCTTTTTCCATAAAACAGTGTGAACTAAGTGTCCTACTAGGCAAAATACTGTGGGGTTCTCTGTTTGTCATATTACATCATGCCGACAAGATGTCTTACCAGGAATTATGTTAAACCCATCCTGGCACAAATAAAATGAAGACTTTGGCTAGGCTATATGTTTGGAGACTGAAGCCATTCTAAAAACCTGAATTGTTTGTCAAGAGTTATACCCCTCACCACTAGTTTATACCCTGGATGTGACCTACCCAGCCATTGAGTTGACTGCATTAAGATTTTGCTGAACCATTCATGAGATATATGTTAGTCATGTTAGTCAATGCTCATTCCAAGTTGAGAGATGTTCAATAACCATTTTAAATTACTATCGTTGATTAACTTGATTTTAGTATTTTACCTAGTTAGTTACCTCTTTATATGACTTCTTTTTGTAAACAGTCACAATAGTGGTAGACAACCCCAGTCAAGATTTGCTATTTCAAACAGCAAATAATGCTATACAAGTTGACTCATTATTGTACATTATGATGATTCAAAACATAACTTGTGACACTTCAGCCTATGGTACTGGGGCAGTTCTCTCATTCACACGGAGATGGCACTGACCATCCAGTAGCATGTTCATTGACAACTTTAACTGTGACTAAAAGGAAGTGCTCTCAACTGGAGAAAGAAGGATTAAATTTCATTAAGTTCTAGTATGTATAATTGATAATAATATATATCTCTATTAGTTTTCTTTACATTTTGTAATATCTCATCACCTGTACCTGATTAATTCTATATACCTTATCAGTATTAATTTAATATTGTTCACAACATGTGATGAATAATATTTTAAACACAGATTGGTAAAAATGGTAATGTACCTGCTGGAACTGTAGTTAATACAGATATTACTAATCCTTTGAGCTGTGACTTCTTACTGGTCTCTCAACTGGTATTAGGGTACATTATTATTATTGTCAATGATATTAGTTTAATCCATACAGTAGATATATTAAGGTTGCTATTCTTATCAACATTAATAATGATGCACTCTTGATTATATATACCTTCACATTAAAGATATTGACTATGATGTAAAGGTTCCAAGAAGTAGTGGTTCTCACTGGTATGGTGTGGATCAATTTTCTAATGCACTGTTATAATTGAACATTTACTTTGTGTATATAGATATATGTATATATATATATATGGTATATATATATATATGTATATATATATATATATATATATATATATATATATATATATATATATATAAAATAAATATAATTTATGTGATATGTTTACAAGGTTAAGTCATAACTGTATGTACATTCACAACTAGACCTACATGTTATTTATGCATCACTAATATGAGAGAGTCTAATGACATACAAATTTACATATTTGGTAAAACTTGTGATTTTGTTCAGGAAAGACTGGTAATTATTGACCTTACTACTGCCTAGATCATAGCAATGTTGAATTTCACCATTGTGTATTGTCTGTGACATAATAGAGGGAATATTTTTTGAGTGCTATCTTAATTTAAAAGCCACAAAAATATTCAACAGATATCAAATGTGACTATATACAAGTCTACAAGTCTGTTTGTGTGCTAGCTATAACCATTAACTGCCTACACTAAATCCCAATTTGTTTGCATTAACCAAACACTATCACCATGGTGTTGAACTCTCATAGTTTGTACTTATCATTGATCTCTATCATTGTTTTATTTTGATAACTAGTGTATAGTTTTGTACCTCTACTTTTTACCTCTACAAAACAGCAAAATATGTAAGAGGTAGAATTTAGGAACATGACCTCTTTGATATATATATACAACTTACCATTTAGCCTGAATAGAAGAGTTACAGTTGTAGTGTATGAAATGACATTAGTATTGGTAATACAGTGACATATTATCTGTTATTGTTGTCATAACGATTTTACAGGTGCATTTGTTCTACTCAACCAATGTCCCTGAGTAATTAAAAGCAATAATTAATAAAGAGTGTTTTTAGAGGAACAGTCAACAGTGTTGTCACTACTACTAAGGTATAGTAATATTCATTATTAGGTACATATAATTACATACAAAAATTTTGGTTCACTGAATGATAAAAATAATAATAGCAATTGTGTATAAATCATGCGTTTGATATTTACTTCTTTCTTTCTTTCTTTTCCTAGACTGATTTTGCTCACATTGGTAATAAGATATTAATATTGTTTATAAATATATTGATGAATACAAAGATCAGGAAAATAGTTAAGTCAATGGACAATGATCATTGAGATAATCAACCACTTTATTAGATTATTGACATATTAAGTTATTACATACAAGACAATTGCAACCAAATTTATCTAATGGTTATTTTGTAATTGAAGTATACACTCCTCCCTGTACCCTCCCACTTTTATTAATGTTTATACCAAAAATTAAATGCAGCAAGAGGGAAAGTTACATAACAATAACCATATTATGTAAAAATGTTTTAAAACTATAAAGCAATAACAGCATATATAAGGTAGTTTAGTTAGCTAATTATTGACGTCTGGGGAGACCTAGATGTCACGTATTTCATTAGCCTTTGCTATGTTTCCAACGATATTACCCTCAATAGCAGAGATCACTGTCTGCCAGGTAATAGGTGATGGCTGAGAAGTCAACCAGGTGTTCATTACTTCAATGAGTTTAACTTTATCTGTTTTTGGACTCTTTTTTGCAAACCACTCAAAACATCGTCAGAAACTCTTAAAGCCGTGCCAATGACATACCATTGGTGACTGCTATTAGCTAATAAATCGAGTAGTTTTGTGTTTATCAGGGGCAGTATTTAAAATATCTGGAATACCTGCATAAAAAAATAAACATTTAAACACAATAGCTAGAATCATTTTGACATCAGGATTTTTGTTCTTACATGTACAGTATTGCATTAGTTTGTATGTTGATAACACTAACATTTGAAAGTACATGTAACAACAAAGAAAACCTGTGTAAGTTTTCAATAACTGTTTAGGATACATTAATGTATGCATATATAAAATTTAATAATGTATTACACATGTATAAATTTCTTAACAAGTCAGAATGTTAAAAAATATAGCCAATAATTCAAAATTACAAATACAAGCACAATATTCATAGTTTGGTGGTGTTCATTAACAGGAAGTCCATACATCAATGAGAAAAATTAATACAATACCTTAGACCCTAAATTATAATATAAGAACCTAATTTTGCAATGGAGTAGATCTATGCACTTCTGTACCTTACAAATAACCACTAAATTCCTAATTCATCTTTGAGATGCTAACAGATGAAAGAAGGAATCCATTAACATTATTTATCATAACACCAAATAATTTTTACAGACACTTAACTTCATCAGATAAATCAGGGTCATGATGTAATGAATGACACTGAGAGTTTATAGGTTTGGACTTATTTTTAGCAGGTTCTAAAGATGTGGTTGGTTCCAAAACAAGAAAGGTGGAGTTTATGTGTTTTACAGAGAGCTAGATCTCAGCAAGGGTCAATCTTTTCTTTTAAAACAGAATATTCATAAGATATGAATGGCACATAGTTTATAGATTAGGATAATATGTTATGTAGTTGACAGTACTCTAAAACAAAAGCATTAACTGGTATAACACCAGGTTGCTTTTTAAAAAACAACCAAAAACAAAATGTGTCCTGTTAAACAATATAATTGCTGTATGTAACTGGTTGATAATTTCCCTAGGGTAAGTGTGTCACCTTAACATTTCAGACACATGTACATATATCAAAGATATTCAAAGTATTAACAGAGGTCAGACTTGATAAAGTGGCATCACAGCACTGCATACAAATTTAGTGCAGACAAATTTAGTGCTGTAACATCACTTTGAACTTCTGTGGTGTCAACCCAATATGTTATAACCCAACCTGCATGAAACTATAGCTCATATGGTATGGTATGCTATGATATAACAACTCTTGAACCTGGTGGCTCTCAGGCTTGTTTTAAACCATAGTACACTGTATCTGCAATATAACCATAACAATTGGACTATGACCAATACTTAAGATCCATTAACACTGTACACTAACCTATAAGAGGTTCTCAGATATAGTTTTTTATTCTGTCTTCACTTAATGGAGGATATGCAAGATCCTAAAAAAAATGAAGTATGAATATGATGTAAGTATGATACAATACAGACAGAGTGTGGTATAAGTATAATGGACAACAAATTGACAAAAGATCATTCAAACTAAGTTATACTTACCAAAGGATTACGTCCAGCAAACACACTAACTTGACTGCAATGCTCCTTTACTGACATGTGACTTAAAGATAAGAGTGATGATGAGAGAAAATAGAACACTTATTCACTATGTGTTGAAGGTGGTCCTCTTGAAGTGGTAATTCAGCACTGAAAAGTGCTTTTGTGACTGAAGGAGCAATACAAAGAAAAGGGTCATGAGCTCCTACAATCTGTTCAATGCATATCTTTTTGTCCTTGTCATCTCTAACATTACCTTTTGTAAGCACTGATCGAGCAACATCTTTCATATTGTAAAGGGTACGTTTGCTGACAAGAAGACTACGAGCTTCTCCTACATCACTAGGAGCAATGAGGTACTCCTCACACTCAAATGAGTGCGTCTGACTCTTCAATGCTAATACGGTTTGAACAACATCATTAAAAACTTTGCGGCTTTTTTTAATGTCTTTGACTGATGTAACTACTGTAACACAACGATAGTGCTCTGTCACTTCGACAATAACTTCAACTTTATCATAATCATTCTCCCAATAAATACCGTTTGTCCATACATCACAACGACGAGCTAACTTCAGGATTTGTGGATCTCTAGCTAATTCTCCAGGTTTATTATGGCATGGAAGACAAAAAATGCATAGGAAAGACTAAAAAGGAGTAGATGAAGAAAAAATCGTGTTGTTGAGGAATTGGTTAGGATCAGGACACAGAGGCACCAAACCCAACCCATTTTCTATTTTAATATCTGTAGGGGGCCCAGCATGAATGAGGGATGAAAAAAATAACAGTTCATCTGATGGCAGTGGAATCGAAGCTGATATATTGGTTTTTAACATCTGTAGTGTATTGGATTCTAAAACATGACAGAACTGAAGACTTCTAAGGAACCCAATTAACATATAAATATCATGCTTTGGAAATAATTTTTCCAGAACAGATGTAGGCAAAATGCCAGTATTACTAGCAATATCTTGATGGGCATGTTTGATTTCCTTTGGAGCAAAAAGGATGCCATTGACTTCCTTGAGAAAGCAGCTCTGTCAATAACTACCCAAACTTTGAGCATCATCCTCATTTTTAAGGAATAAGATGAGACCTTTGTCACTTAAAGTGATTAGGAATTTCAATAACACTGACCTTTCAGAGGAAGTGAAGGGTCATCGCGCTCTTTTAATTTGATACATAGCATCTTCAAAGCTAATAGCTACAATTTTCTCTTTGCTTTGAAGCAATCGCAAGAATGAGTATTGAACGTGGCAATAGAAACTAATTTTATCAGATCGATCAAGTACAGCTTTGGAGCTAGAAGAAAGCATAGCAACAAACTCCTTGACACCTTTTTCCACCAGGACGATGACATTCCATAGGTAAGAACCCACGAAAGTCTTGTGAATGATCAGCTTTTTTAGCAGCACTTCAGCAACTACTTTAGAAATTTCCTCACAACCATCAGTCATTTCATCAAGTCGACTTCCAATGACAAGTATTTGAGATGGCCTTGAGCTTGATAAACGAAGACTGGCATTCTTTATAAAATTAAACCAGTAATATAAATCATACTCAATCGTGCGGAGATCATTGGTCATCTTGGAAAGTATTGCAAAAACAGCAGGTGTGCTTAGCATGAGATTTTGGAGAATTGCTGCATGACTACTGTAATACTCCTTATGGCCTGCAAGATCATAAAGGACAATGTTTCCAACTTCATGACTTGAAAAGTATGTGGGCATTAATCCCGTAGTAAGTAAATCTACTGGAATAGGATCAGATGTGTCAAACTCATAGTTAGGTGGCTTTCTTAGCTCGTTCCATAATGACTGCTGCAAGTGAACTTTTACCTGCACCAGTGTTACCACAAAAAAAACTTTTGCTATAGGATTCTACAGGAAAGTCTTTTGATGACATTGCTCAAAGGCTCAAACATCTTTAAAAATGTCAAGCGATTTATGTTGTCACGATAACAAGCTCCATTGCTGTTTGATAACGTCGGTTCTTAGCCATTGGATTGACCTTTCCTGATGACAAAAGGGATTTCACAATATCACTATAACAACCCTGCAAGCAACATGGAGGGGTGTATTACCAAACTAAAAAAATAATATGTATTTCCAGTAAACTGTAGTAATTGACATTGTATTTATTTTAGATTAAAAAACATCACAATTAGAATAATTATATATCTAAATTTGAAAGCATTTTGATGTATTTTAGTCAGTTTAATTATTAACAATAAGAATTTTCGAAAAAAAAAAAATTTTCTACTAATTAAAAGAATTATTACTAATTAGGTAGAATATTTTTGAAGAATGACTGGAATTAGATATTTTGACAAAATGCTTAACTCAATCATTTATTCATGACATAAAACATTTAATCCTGTACTTAAAAGAGACTTTGTTCTACTTCACTTTCTAATGAAATGTTTTAGGACATAATATACGTTCTATATTAATTTATTTTATTTAAGGAATAAACATGTAAATCATGTTAAAACTTACATTATCAAGCAATGTCAGGTTAGCATTGTTTTTAAGAGAAGGCTGAAAACATTCATTATTTCCATTCTTGGATGCAATGTACAAAGCAGTTTGACCAGTCTATTAAATGTTAAAAAAATGATTGTTAGTGTATATATTAAATGACAAAAAAAAATTGAATAAAAAAAAATGCAATCTTCTCGTAACTACATTAATTAATGAGAGAATTCTTTAACACAGTATAAAAAGCTCAACTCTCCATATATTTTGGTGATATAAAAATCTAACCCTACATTTAAAAAAACTTTGTAGACTTTTTCACTTTTTAATGGAAGAATATCTACACGAAGTGAAACTGACTGAAATTAAGTAAAGTTAAAGCAGTTTTTTGACCATTATATGTTAAATGTAAAAAACACAAATACAAATGATTGTTAGTGGTATATATAAAATGACATAAAAATTTTGAAATGAGGAAAAAACTTCTTTAACATAGTATTAAACAAAATCTTAGATCACTATTAATAATTCATTAAAACACATTGATGTATCAATCTTCATCTAACATTACATTCATAACTTTATAAATGTATGAAATGTTGCATTAGTTGTTAGGTTGGTCAATCATTGTGCCATTACTTTATTCATCATAATTTTATAAAATACACATACATATACAATTCACATAAATATACTTAAAATATACCATCTATCCCTTTAATTATAAACAATCATGAGCAAGAACATCTTTAACATAATAATAAAACACCATTAGACCATTTATTCATAATCATTAGGAAAAAACACTGATGTGGTCAAATATTCAACTGTTGTTGTATGAAGTCATAAATGGTGTCTGAAATAAATGTTCATAATTTTTA